>NW_014569590.1:789933-802871 GCF_001313835.1 Polistes canadensis
TTTGCATACCTTTTTTCGATTCATCGTATAAAAAAATGACGGACGATGCACGATACAATTTGCAAATGTCGATGATCAAAGGAATGTGTTCGTCGCTGATCGAAATTTGTTCGTAAGATTCTGTTATTTTCGGTAAAAGAAAAAATAGAAGGAGTATTGTTAATTGCACAAATAATGTCATAATTTTCATCGTATCTACCAAGAATTATTTGAGCGACTTGAAAGCAGCAAACGAACAACTCTGTTATACTAAATTCGATTAGACAATTTTAATGAAACTATAGAAGAAGATCCTACGAGATTAAATTTCTAATTTCTGAAGAAAAATATTTTTTCATTTAGTGTCGTTATCATTGTGGAGATCTGAATAAATATAACGTTTCTGTCCGCATGTATTTATACGTCTAAATTAAATTATTTTCTTTACGTTGATACAAACTAGATCTTTTTTATAGAAATTAATTGTTTTCTTTTAATTTCTCCTAATGTACTTCTTCGATCTCGTCGATAAGTAAGTGTACAATAATACTATATGACCAGTATTAACGTATCCGTATAAAAATTATACGCTTATGATACTTTGCTATTAGTAGAGACCTCCTTCTCTTAAAAGAAACGTTCTAATGTCATTAACAAAATTTATTATGTGTAACAATCGATAAAATTGAAGCATGCACTTTACAAATTGATACCTTTACATTACATATTACCGTATAAAAATACTTTTTATATAAACGAAGGCTTTCAATGAAAACAAATATAGCAAAACTATACTTGAATGTGAAAGATTAGATGTGTTTATATTTGTTAAAATTCAATTAAAAAATTACAATTGTATTATAAAAAAATAATTGGCAAAAATATTAATATAACTACTAAAATATTGTAGGTTCCCTAATTTCTAAAATTATATGCCATATTTTATCTGGTATTTTTCACTTTTAATGTTACATTGTTGCAAATTAAGAGACGAAACAATATGCAATACTTATCTTTTCTTCTTATTACAAGCAAAAATACAAACTTCGATGATTAGTATACAAATACTTAATACGATACCAATTAGAATGAAGAAAATAAGTGATATAACGGTGTTTACGTGAACTGGCTTATGTTTAATATTATCTGTATATGTCATTCTCAATGACTTTTGCTTTAAATGATGCATTCTTCCACTGTCGATAAATTTTTTCAATCTACAACAAGCATGAGATTTTTACGTATACGATAAATGATGTATTAAAAATAATAATTTAATACTTGCTGATAATTGATGACGTCGGTGTACGGATTGTTTTTTGACAAAATTATACCAGCCATGTCTATTTCTCCTACTTTAATAGAAACAATGTCACATGGTAACTTAACATTAATGTTTTCTTTTATTGCTTCAGTCGTATAGAGTGCTATATTCTGATTTTCACAAACCTGTAATTTTATAAGAAATAATAATAAAATAACGCATCTAAAAATTTACCTTTTTTTTTCTTTTAATAATTCATCCTACTGTATTAAATCCTATCACTGCACTTGTTGACAATTGTTCTTCTTTTATCATTAATTTCCTTATTTTTGGCGCATATGGTTCCTTCGAGTTCTATAAATAAAAATGATTCCACGTTATTATACGTTCATTTATTAAGCTATATGCTAATAGTAAAAATTTTTCAACTACAAATAGTTCAAAAAGTATTCTTGTTTTATTCACGATTAATAAATAAAAATGTTTCATATTATGAGACCAATTGTTTTTAAAAAATAAAGTATCTTTTTAGAAAACACAATAGATCCATAAATATAATACTAACCATAAACATGTCATGAATAACAGATCCACGAAAGACGTAAAGCTGATAAGTACCGTCCTTAGCAAATTCTTCGAATGATCGAAATGGTAAAATTTTGTTCGGAGTGGTTAAAAAACTAATCAAAGCAGCTGAATAAGCGGCCCATAAAACGACTACTAAAATAAATATTGAGAAATATACTATTCTTAACGAGCAACTATCAGGAAAATCTGGAAGAAAAATATAATTTATTGTTAAAAAAGATAAATCAGAAAAAAATACAAAAAATATATTAAATGTCAAACCTGCTAGACCCTGCTGACACAATATACCCCAAATCTCTAGAAAACTATCAGCTAATAAAAATTCTTTCTTTCGATCAGTTCCAGAATTTATTTTTAAAAAAATTAGCAAGATTGTTGCCACGATTAATATTCCCAATATAGAAATCCAGATAGAATACGAAAACGTCTATGACAAAAAATATAGCGTTCAATTGATTCGTAATAAATTGTGGTTAAGAGAACAAAAATGCAATTTGAAAAAAGTTTCATTTTACCAAAAAGAAGGATGACCATTTAAACGAAAATTGTTGTGGTTCTTGAATAAAGAAAGAAGTTTTCGAGACTAAAAATGGAAGCGTAAAATCAACATTATTTAATCTCGAATTAGTTATAGAAAAACTAGAAGGACAAATATCGGCATTTCTGGAAATTATTTCACCAATTGCACCCGTCCATTTACTTTCTTTTGGGTTCCAAGCACCGTATTCTTCCACTTCTGAGACAATTTGGAAAGTAAAATTCAGAGAAGCACTAAGTTCTTCAAATGTTCTACCAAATATCCCATCTAATTTACCATCCTTCATTACTTTTATAAATGGTGAGTTCTGAAAAATAAATAACCGAAATATTGGAAATTTGTTTATAAAAGTATATATATATAATTGCTTATTACAAATAATTTAATTTTTTTACACAAATAATTTGAGGATTTAAAAAAAAATAAGTAAAACATTTTCAAAAAAATTAATTTACCTTAATCAGAATAACTCTCATATTCATACCCTTTAAATTATTCCTTCTAACGTACAGAGTATTAGAAACAATCGTTGTAATTCCGTTTTCTAAGCTCCACAATGCTACATCATCGATCTCCGTTTCATTTTTATCAATCGAATACCATTCACGTAAAATATTTTCCCTATTGCAACGAACGATCATTTTCGAGTCGAATCTCAAATGAAATATATTAAACGGTGGATTGTGACAATAATCCGGATCATGTCCACTATATGTAAAAATAATAAACCACACAGCAAAAGACATGTCGAAAGTACTTGTTGCTAATGAAAGCTCATCAATATCTTTGTAATTAGAAATCATTGCAACGTAAAGTGGCTGTACAATTTTTTTTACGTAATAGGATGATTTATGCAACTCTGAGAAATAGAAGTTTGTTGTCATAAAACCTTCGCGAGAAAGTGCACGCGTCCATTTGAACATCATCGTTGTAATTTCCATTTCTATTAAATAAAAAGAGATCATTTAGAAAAAATTAAGATAAAAGCTRATAAATAATGTTACGTCAATGGATATTTCKAATAAAATAAAATGTTGAACATGTTTGCATACCTTTTTTCGATTCATCGTATAAAAAAATGACGGACGATGCACGATACAATTTGCAAATGTCGATGATCAAAGGAATGTGTTCGTCGSTGATCGAAATCTGTTCGTACGATTCTGTTATTTTCGGTAAAAGAAATAGTAGAAGGAGTATTGTTAATTGCACAAATAATGTCATAATTTTCATCGTATCTATCAAGAATTATTAGCGCGACTTGAAAGCAGCAAACGAACAACTGTGTTATACCGAATTCGATTAGACAATTTTAATGAAACTATAGAAGAAGATCCTACGAGATTAAATTTCTAATTTCTTAAGAAAAATATTTTTGCATTGAGAGAGAATCGTTATCGTTGTGGAGATCTTAATAAACATAACATTTCTTCGTGTGTATGTATTTCAATGCGTTCAAAGAAAATATTTTATCCTTCGTTTATACACGTCTTTGGTCGTTATATTAATAATTTTTTGTTTTCTTTCAATTTCCCTTAATGTATTTTCCGATCTTTTTGATGAGTGCGAGTTTTTTTTCACACATAATGGCATCTATTAACGTATTCTGACATATATATTATTATAATAATCTAATATATTATATATTAATGCTTACGTTACTTCGCAATTGATAAAAAATTCTTCGTCTTAAAAAAAATGTTGGTAATAGGTGTGATAACGCACACGACGATACGCTGTACTCGCTTTGCGATTGGCGAACTCCGTATTAATTATTACTTTTTTTACTTGGTTACATTTCGTTTGTTCCCACTTTTATATCGTTTGTCGTCGTAGCAGCACGTTGTGAGATATCGATTTCTCGGTTTCTATATACCACTGCGTTTAACCCGGTAAAAAGAACCATTCTAATTCCATTATCATAATTTAATAATTCTAACAATCCATAAAATCGAACATGTACTCTACAAATTAATACAGGAACATCATACACATTTGTCAGTATAACAATACTTTCTACTTAAACGAAAGCTTTCGGGTTAAAAAAATAAATACTGCAAAAATGTTATTAAATATGAAAGATCAGATGTGCTTACGAATGTTTCAATTTAATTTAAGAATTATAATTATAATATAAAATTTGATGAAGAAAGAGAGAGCATCTTAATGTCATAATTACTACAATTATGTGGATCTTATAATTCTCTAATTTTAGGCAACATCTTTTCTACTATGCTCCTTTTTTAACATTAAATTTTAGCGAATTAATGGACGGATCAATTTGCAATACTTATTTCTTCTTCTTATTTCGAGCAAAAATACACATTTCGAGGATCAGTACATAAATACTTATAAAAGTACTAATTAGAATGAAGAAAATCAGTGATATTACACTGGTTATAACAACTGGTTTAAACTTTATCTCATCAATGTATTTCATTTTAAGTGAATTTTCTTTTAAACGATATATTACTCCACTATCCATAAGCTTCTGTAATCTAGAACAAGCGTATGCTTTAACGTATGTGCATAAATGAAAATATTAATTTGAATTATTGACAAAAATCATACTGATAATTGATGACGTCAGTGTATGGATTGTTTTTCGACAAAATCATACCAGCAGTATCCACATGTCCTGCTTTGATAGTAACAACGTTACATGGTATTTCCGAATTAACTGAATCTTTTAATATCTCGGATGTATAAAGTGCTATTTTCTGATTTTCACAAATCTGTAATTTTATAACAAATATAAATAATGAAATATTGCATTTAAGAATTAATCATGTTTTATATCATACTTTATCTTACTGCATTAAATCCTACGAGTGCAATCGGTGACAATTTTTTTTCTTCTATCATCAACTTTTGTATTTTCTGTGCAAGTGGACCTTTCCAGTTCTGTAAATAAAAAAGATTTAAAATTATTATATATACATTTATCCAAGTATGCGACACCAAGAGAAATTATTTTACAGCTAATAGTTTGAAAAGTTATTACGTGTTTTCCACCATAAAAATATAATAAAAGACGTATCTGTTAATTAGGTGACAGATGAATTTTAAATGATTAAGTAACTTACAGAAGAAACAAAAAGATAATAGGTCTTATACTTACTAAAAACATATCATAATTATACGATCCACGAAAAAGGTAAAGTTGATAAGTACCGTCATTAACAAACTCTTCTAATGAACGAAATGGTAAAATGTTGTTTGTAGTAGTTAAAAAACTAATCAAAGCAGCTGAATAAGCAGCCCATAAAACGACTACTAAAATAAATATAGAAAAGTATGCTATTCTTAACGAGAAACTATTGGGAAAATCTGTAAGAAAAAGATTTTTTTTGTTAAAAAAGAAATGTAAGAAAAAAATACAAAAATATATAAAATGTCAAACCTGTGAGACCTTGCTGACAAAATATACCCCAAATCTCCAGAAAATTATCCGACAATAAAAGTTCTATCTTTCGATCAGTTCCAGTATTTACTTTTAAAAAAATTAGCAAGATAGATAGAACGAATAATATTCCCAACATAGAAATCCAAATGGAATAAGTAAAAGTCTATTACCAAAATTATGCTGTTCAATTGATTCGTAAAAAATTGAGGATAAAAAAACGTTTGATTTGAAAACATTTTATCATACCGAGAAAAAAGATGACCATTTAAAGAAGAATTTTTGTGGTTCTTGAATGAAAAAAGAACTTCTAGAGATTAAAAAAGGAATCGTAAAATCAACATCATTTAATCTCGAATTAGTCAGAGAAAAACCAGCAGGACAAATGTCAGCACGTCTGGAATTTATTTCACCAATTGCACCAGTCCATTTATGTTCTTCTCTATTCCATATGCCATACTCATCAGTTTCGGATACAATTCTGAATGTAAAATTCAGAGCAAAACAAAGTTCTTCAAGTATTCTACCACAAATCCCATCTAATTTACCATTCTTTTTTACTTTTATGAGTACTGAGCTCTAAAAACAAAGGACTAGTCAACTTAAATTCAATAATTAAAAAGTAATTCTACAGTGCATATTAAAGAAAAAAATTAACAAATTCTTTAAAGTCTTTCGAGGAAGTAGACAAAACATCTTCAACAAAATTCGTTTACCTTAATTATAACAACCTTCATAATCATACCCTTTAAATTTTTCCTTCTATCGTACAGAGTATTAGGAACAATCGTTGTAATTCCGTTTTCTAAACTCCACAATGCTACGTCATCGATTTCCGTTTCATTTTTATCGATCGAATACCATTCACGTAAAATATTTTCCCTATTGCAACGGACGATCATTTTCGAGTCGAATCTCAAATGAAATATATTAAACGGTGGATTGTGACAATAATCCGGATCATGTACACTATGAGTAAAAATAATAAACCACACAGCAAAAGACATGTCGAAAGTACTTGTGGCTAATGAAAGTTCATCAATATCTTTGTAATTAGAAATCATTGCAACGTAAAGCGGCTGTACAATTTTTTTTACGTAATAGGATGATTTATGCAACTCTGAGAAATAGAAATTTGTTGTCATAAAACCTTCGCGAGAAAGTGCACGCGTCCATTTGAACATCATCGTTGTAATTTCCATTTCTATTAAATAAAAAGAGATCATTTAGAAAAAATTAGAATAAAAGCTAATAAATAATGTTACGTCAATGAATATTTCTAATAAAATAAAATGTGGAACAGGTTTGTATACCTTTTTTCGATTCATCGTATAAAAAAATGACGGACGATGCACGATACAATTTGCAAATGTCGATGATCAAAGGAATGTTTTCGTCGCTAATTGAAATATGTTTGTAAGATTCTGTTATTTTCGGTAAAAGAAAAAATAGGAGGAGTATTGTTAATTGCACAAATAATGTCATAATTTTCATCGTATCTACCAAGAATTATTTGAGCGACTTGAAAGCAGCAAACGAACAACTGTGTTATACTGAATTCGATTGGACAATTTTAATGAAACTATAAAAGAAGATCCTACGAGACTTAATTTCTAATTCCATATGAAAATTATATTTGCATTGAGTATTGTGTATGTTGTCGTTGTGGAGATCTGAAGAAACACAACGCTTAACTGTGTTTTAATACGTATAAAAGAAAGAATTTTTTCCATTTCAATATACCATCTATTTTATTATTAAATGAATTTTTTTTATTTCCCCATTTTCTTTTCACATTTTTCTTTCCGCTTTTCTAGGAGCGAGTATTCATAAGTAAAAATTATTCGTTTTTATTAGCGAGCAAGTGATTGTATAATCCACCGTCTGAAAAAAACGTCGTTCTCCATCAACATAATGTAACAGCTGTTAAAATCAATATAACCGAGAAATGCACTTTCTTAATTAATAGATGAACATCACACTTAAAAATTTAATACTTCTTTAAACATAAATGAAAGCTTTATGTCAAGGCAAATACAATAAAAATAATGTACACTGCGAAATATCAGATGTATTTATGCTTATGTTACAATTCAATTAAAAAAAATTATAACTATATTATAAAAATTAATTGGAAAAGTATATATTAATGTTATTTGTTTAAATTTTGTAGATCTTATAATTTCTTAAATTTTTTTCAATATTTTTTCTACTGCGCTTTAGTTTTACCATCAAGATATTGTGAATTATTAAACGAAATAATTTGTGATGCTTGTTTCTTTTTTTTCTTACAAGCAAAATCATACACTTCGATGATTAGTATACAAATACTTAATACGATACCAATTAGAATGAAGAAAATAAGTGATAATACACTGCTTATAGAAACTGGTTCATACTTTATCTCATCAATATTTTTCATTTTAAATGACTTCTTTTTCAAGCGATACATTATTCCACTATCGATCAATTTCTGTAATCTAGAATGAACGTGTGCTTTAACACGTATGCATAAATTAAAATATTAACATGAATAATATTGAAAAATACATACTGATAATTGATGACCTCAGTGTATGGATTATTTTTCGATAAAATCATACCAGCACTGTCTATTTGTCCAACTTGGATAGAAAGAATGTTACAGGGCATCTTAGAATTATCTTTATTCTTTACAGACTCGGAAGTGTAGAATGCTATTTTCTGATTTTTACAAATCTGCAATTATATGACAAATATTTAAAATAAAATCGTGAAAGGATAAATTTTCTTTTTTTTCCTTTTTTTTTTTTTTTTTTCTATTAAATAATATTATATCTTACTGTATTAAATCCATCGATTGAATATACTGACAATTTTTCTTCTTTTATTATTAACTTCCTTATTTTCTGTGCAAGTGGACCTTTCCAGTTCTGTAAGTAAATTGTATAATACTGTTGTACAATTACATATACAAGTATACACTATATACACTATAAGCCGAAATATTATTTCGGCGCTAATAGTTTGTAAATTTATTTTCTTTTTTTTCCCCATAAATAAAAGACAGTTTACATATATTAAATGTTCATTGTGTTTTAAATGATATGAAATAACTTTTAGTAAACCCAATAGATAATAAATATTATACTTACCGAAAATTTATCATAACTGTTTGAATCACGAAGTAAGTAAAGTTGATAGGTACCATCATTACCGAACTCTTCTAATGAACGAAATGGTAAAATGTTGTTGTTCATCGTAGTTAAAAAACTAATCAAAACTGATGAATAAGCGGCCGATAAAACGACTGCTAAAATAAATATTGAGAAGTATGCTATTCTTAACGAGCAACGATTGGGAAAATCTGCAAGAGAAATATTATTTTTGTTAAAAAAGATATGTAAGAAAAAAAAAAGAAAAATATATATTAAATATTAAACCTGGGAGTCCCTGCTGACAAAATATACCCCAAATCTCCAGAAAATTATCCGACAATAAAAATCCTATCTTTCGATCTATTCCAATATTTATTTTAAGAAAAATTAACAAGATCGTTGCAACGATTAATATTCCCAATATAGAAATCCAGATAGAATGCGAAAACGTCTATGATAAAAAGTATAGCATTTAATTGATTCGTAATAAATTGTGGATTAGAAAACTGAAATAAAATTTAGAAAAATGTTATCATACTAAAAAAAAAGATGACCATTTGAACGCAAATTGTTGTGGTTCTTGAATGAAAAGAGAATTTTGCGAGACATAAAATGGAATCGTGAAGTCAACGGCATTTAATCTCGAATTTGACATGGAAAAACAAGAAGCAGCAATGTCGGCATGTCCTGTATATAATTTTCCAATTGCACCAGACCAAGTATTTTTTTGTGAATTCCATTTTCCATACTGGCTTACTTCGGAGACAACGTTGATACTGATATTTAGAAAACCACAAAGTTCTTCTAATATATTACCGAATATACCGTCTAATCTACCATTCTTCTTTACTTTTATAAATGATGAGTTCTAAATAATAAAAAAAGATGAAAATATGAAAATTTGTTAATAAGAAAATTATATTTCATTGATTATTAGAAACAATAAAAGCAAACGTTTTAAAATAAGTAAAACGTCTTTCAAATAATTCGTTTACCTTAATTGTAACAACTCTCATATTCGTACCCTTTAAATTATTCCTTCTATCGTACAAAGTATTAGGAACAATCGTTGTAATTCCGTTTTCTAAACTCCACAATGCTACGTCATCGATTTCCGTTTCATTTTTATCAATCGAATACCATTCACGTAAAATATTTTCCCTATTGCAACGGACGATCATTTTCGAGTCGAATCTCAAATGAAATATATTAAACGGTGGWTTGTGACAATAATCCGGATCATGTCCACTATATGTAAAAATAATAAACCACACAGCAAAAGACATGTCGAATGTACTTGTTACTAATGAAAGTTCATCAATATCTTTGTAATTAGAAATCATTGCAACGTAAAGCGGCTGTACAATTTTTTTTACGTAATAGGATGATTTATGCAACTCTGAGAAATAGAAATTTGTTGTCATAACACCTTCGCGAGAAAATGCACGCATCCATTTGAACATCATTGTTGTAATTTCCATTTCTATTAAATAGAATAAGATCATTTAGAAAAGATTAAGATAAAAGTTGTGAAACAAATAAGATCTCAGAAATATTTGCATGTGAGTGTCTTTAATACAAGTTAATATTATATTTCTAGGAATGACAAAGAATTTTTCGAATAAATTCTCTCTCATTTTTAATTAATTACTGTTTGAGTCTTATAATAGTATTAACATATACACTCTGGATAGAAAAGTAAAAAAGTTTCAGAAGTTCCATTTTAATTAATAAGAAAATAAATTATTGAATATTTTTTCGTACCTTTTATTGATTGACTGTATAAAAAAATAACAGATTGTGCACGATACAATTTGCAAATATCGATGATCAAAGGAATGTTCTCGTCACCGATCGAAAGATGTCCGTAGAATCCCGTGATTTTCGATAGTAGAAAGAAATAAACGAATATTGTTATTCGCATTACTAATGCTATTTTTCTCAACGTATTTCTCAACAGTAATATCTTTTACTTGAAAGTTGCAAACGAACAACTGTGTTGTACATAACACACAAAACAATTTTCGTTCTATCATGAAAGAAGATCCCGTGAGACTAAATTTCTTTTACTTTGACTTTCGCAATCATCGTTGAGATCTCATAAACTAAAACGCAACATTCGTGTACATTTGTGTGCATATACGTACAAAGAAAACTATTTTTCTAACGTTTACCTATTATCGATCGTTTTAATAGACGTTATTTTTTTATTTTCTCTTCTCTTACTGTTTTTTTTTCTTCCTCTTTGATGGATGCGAGATTATTAATGCAATAACTTGTATTATATTAACGTATTTGCATATACAAATGACATTTTTAGTGATACACTTTAGAAATGCCCTACTTCTTTTTTAATAATATCATAACTGTGTTTCAAGCGATATGAACGAGGCTAACACTATTACAAAGCACTTTGCGAACATTAAACGTCATATTTTAATTATTCGTTCTCAGAAAATAATGAAAATTTCCATAGAAAATAATTTTAAATGCATATATTGTAAGAGTGTAAGATATTGTAAGGGTGAAAGATAATTCAAGAAATGTGTGCATCGATATTTCTAGAAAATTCCTTATAAGTACCTCTAAAGAAATGTTATTCTTTATTCGTCACGTGTGTGATGATATGGATATAAGTGTGTGAGAATTTATTGTAGGATTAAAGAGAAAGAGAACGTTTCTCTAGATGGGAACGCATATGTTTTTTTTGTAAGGTGAAATAACTTGGAACTATCGCCTAATATGTGGTCACACCGAAATCTCGCGAACATTCCCGATACGGAAGTACAAGAAGAATCCAGATTTGTCATGATCGGAAATAGTCGGAAAATTTCGAGAAAGAATGCAAAGAAATGATGAGAGACGATGGAGGGGGTAATGAATATATTAGATTGTCCCATAAGTTCTTTCCGCGCCACGCTATGTTTGTAAATTTCGAGGTCTTATATTATATGAGATTACGTATGTACGATCAAATTTACATAGAACGTTATTCGCTTAAAAGCATACCATAACGAGAGGATCAATAATTTACCCAATCTTATTAGCATAATTGTTTGTCATATTTGTTAAAATTTCCTTTCGTTTATCATAAATTTTGGACAATTTAATCGACGGGACAAAATTAACCACTAACTGTTTTTTCATTTTACGAGTATGAACATATTTTTCTATTAACAGAATGCATGTACTAATAATTATACCGATTAGAATGAAGAAAATTAATGAAATTACGCAGACTATGGAAATTGGAATATGCTCTTGTATCGGTTGTTGGAATTCGTTTTTATGCATCGTATGTTTCAGACGATTTAACATTCCAGTATGGAAAAATTTTTGTAACCTGGAATAAGTTTGTATTATAAAGGTAGATCAATAATAAAGCACGGCAGATTAATTTTAATAATTACCAAAAATTGATGATTCCGATGAATGCATTGTTTTTGGATAAAATAATGGATAGATTTACTATGCCTCCTACTTTAACAGAAATTACATCGCATGGCAATTTAAAAGATATTTCATCTATTTTTTTGTCGAAAATGTATACCGCTAATTTTGGATTCTCACAAATCTGTAAAATTAATAAAATATATTAATTATAAAAGTTATTTAGTTTCTATCTTAATACTTCCGTTACAGAATACTGTAATCGTTAAGATGAATGACCGTTATATTGATCATTAGTATTGAAAAGGATTTAATAGTTCATTGTACCATATTAAATGTGTCTAGTAAAGAAGTTGGAAATTTGTCTTTTTTATAAATCAATTTCCTTAATTTATTTTTAAGCGGATTGTCCGAATTCTGCAAATAAATTTTTATGATATATACTTATTCTTATTTTTATAGTAAAACAAAGATGATTGTTATCATATTTACCACAAATATTCCATATTCAGATGAACCATGCAAAACGAAATATTGATAAGTACCGTCTTCAACGAAAGTCTCTAATGAAGAGAAAGGTAATGTATGGATGGCAGACGTTAAAATGCTTATCAAAGACGCAGAATAAGCTGCCGATAA
>NW_014569590.1:803866-819755 GCF_001313835.1 Polistes canadensis
TTAAATCTTAAATGAAAAATATTACCAGGAGGATTGAGACAATAATCTGAACCATTTCCTTTGTAAATAAAAATCACAAGCCAAACAGCAAAAGACATGTCAAATGTACTAGTTGCTAATGAGAATTCATTAATCGCTTCATAATTAGAAATCACAGAGACGTAAAGCGGTCTTAAAATTCGTCCCATGTAATACGATGATTTGTGCAATTCAGAAAAGTAAAAACTTGTGGTAGCGTAACCTTCGCGTGAAAGTGCACGTGTCCATTTTAAAACTGTCGTTGTCATTTCCATTTCTATAGAAAAGGTAAAGAAAATGTTAAAGAAATGATGAAAAATATATGAGAAATATTATCGTACCTTTTATCGATCCGGGGTATAAAAAAATTACAGTTTTTAACCCGTATAATTGACAAATATCGATCATCAAAGGAACATGTTCCATATTGATAGAAAGAAATTCATACGATCTTATTACTTTTGGAACAAGAAAAATAAATAAAATGAGTATTTTTAATCGCATATTGTATGTTATATTTTTTCTAATCTTTGTTTAAATTAATTATAAGACTTAGTTGTAATAATACTGGAAAGAAAGCGTTTGTGTTGCTGCGAATGAAGATAGAACGAGACTAAATTTCTAAACACTACAGATACTTGTTACCACCTGTAATATCGTCTGTTATCGATTTATAGATCGAAACAATACGCAATTCTGCTGAGAAAATAATTTTTCAAATTGGCATTTGTGTAAAATCGATCACTTAAATAAACATTATTATAATCATTCTTTATTTGTTTCATCTTTGAAGCTTATATGCATACTCGATTTTATCTATAAATCTACACGTGCACATGTTAAAGTTTTTTATTCTGTATAATAATTAAATACAACGACATAAAAATAACGTTGCACTTTCATTAAAATAATCTTATAGCAATATCAATCGATACAAACAAAGGCTGACACTTCGACAAAATTATTTGCTATCGTTAAACGTAACATTTTAATTATTCCTTCTAAGAAAACAAAAATATTTAACTGAAATGTATTTTAGACGAATTAGAACCTTTTTATGATATTAATAAACTATTTGGTAATAGATAATAATATTAATTTCACTGATATAAAGAGTCTTAAATTATATAACGATACGTATGTACGATCAAATTTATATGGAACGTTACTCGCTTTAAAGCATGCCATAACGAGAGGATCAATAATTTACCCACTCTTATTTGCAAAATTATTTGTAATATTTGTTATCATAAACTTCGGAGGATTTAATCGATGGAACGAAATTGACCACTAATTGTTTTTTCATTTTACGAGCATGAACATATTTTTCTATGAACAGAATGCAAATACTAGCAACGACACCGATTAGGATGAAAAAAAATAATGAAATTACGAAATTCATGGATACTGGAATATGCTCCTGTATCGGCTGTTGGAATTTTTTGGTATACGTCGTATCTTTCCAACGATTCAACATTCCATTGTTGATAAATTTCTGCAAACTGAAATGTGTCTGTGTTTTAAAGTACGATCAATAAAAATTAACAATACTTTTATACTTACTGAAAACTGATAATGTCTGTGAATGCATTATTTTTTGATAATACAATGGCTAAAGTTTCTACGCCTCCTATTTTCACCGAAACCACATCGCATGGCAATTCAGTATTTAGGTCATCCTTCATTCTTTCGTAAATGAGTATGGTCTGTTTTCGGTTTTCACAAATCTGCAATTATTTAACTGTATTAACAATATAACGAATGAAATGAATATAATAACAATAATTATATCATGTTTCCTATAATCCTTTCGTCATGGCATGCCTTGTGACGCAAATATTTTGAAATATAAATTCAATTATACGTGTCGTATCTCGTAATATTGTATAAGTTCCCTATATGGGTCCCCAATAACGAAAGGATTAAATATTAAACGTACTAAATTAAAGGCATCGAGCACGCTAAATGGCAATTTGTCCTTTTCAATCATCAACTTCATTATTTCCTTTATTAGCGGTTTGTCCGAATTCTGTAAATAAATTTGTATGGTACATACTTGTAGTTATTTTTTAATACAACGTAGGGGTAACAGGTATAACATAATATTATACTTACTGAAAATGACTCATAATCAGCCGAACCATGAAAAACGGCAAATTTATAAGTGCCGTCTTCAACGAAAGTCTCTAATGAAGAGAAAGGTAATGTATGGATGGCAGACGTTAAAATGCTTATCAAAGACGCAGAATAAGCTGCCGATAATACGGTGACAAAAAGAAACATAGAAAAGTAAGCTACTTTTAATGAAGTCCTTTCAGGAAAATCTAAAGTAAACGTATACTTTTCTAAACATTGTTACGAAGAAAATGAAAGTTTATAAATATTGTTAAAATGAAATGAATCAAATAGAAGATAAGAAAAATTAATTGATACCAGTAAGACCCTGTTGACAAAAAATACCCCAAATCTCTAGACAACTATCGGATCCCAAATACATCAGGTCACGATCAGTTCCAATTTTGATTTTCAAAAAAATTATTAAAATCGATGCTGCTATTAGTATTACAAATATAGTGATCCAAATAGGATAAGTAAAGGTCTATAAAAAAAAAAAAACAATTTCACTTGTAATTGTTAATAAATGAATTACAAATACGAATAATTATTGTAAATTTACTTACTAGAAAATAAGTTGACCATTTAACAGTGAATATATTTGGTTCGCGAAAGAAAAGAGAGTTTTTCGAGATAAAAATAGGAAATGAAAAGTCAACAACGTTTAATCTTGCACTGGTCATAGAAAAATCCGAAATAGAAATATCAGCACGACCTGAATATATTTCTCCAATTGCACCGGACCAAGTATCTTTTTCTGGGTCATATATTCCGTAATCATCTGCTATTGAAACGACGTTTAAAGTAAAGTTTAGAATCGTACAAAGCTCCGTAACTATTCTTCCAAAAATTCCGCCTAACTCGCCATCTATGACATATAAGAATGTTGAATCCTGAAAAAAATTATTTGTTGCAATAAAAAAATATACTCGTGTTACAAAACGAACGAGAAATATTTGTAAATTAAAATATTTATATGTACTTTAACAATTGCAGTGTTCATGACCAAACCCTTTAAATCTATTCTTCTTTCGTAAAGAGATTTTTGAACCTTTTGAACGATTCCTTCATCTGAATTCCATGTACCTAAATAATCGATATCGGTTCGATTGGTATCGAGCGAATACCATTCGCGTAWAATATTTTCCKTACCRCAAMGAACCAACATTTCCGAATTRAATCTTAAATGAAAAATATTACCAGGAGGATTGAGACAATAATCTGAACCATTTCCTTTGTAAATAAAAATCACAAGCCAAACAGCAAAAGACATGTTAAATGTACTAGTTGCTAATGAGAATTCATTAATCGCTTCATAATTAGAAATCACAGAGACGTAAAGCGGTCTTAAAATTCGTCCCATGTAATACGATGATTTGTGCAATTCAGAGAAGTAAAAGTTTGTTGTAGCAAAACCTTCGCGTGAAAGTGCACGCGTCCATTTGAAAACCATCGTTGTCATTTCCATTTCTAAAGAAAAGGTAAAGGAAATTTAGAAGACATGACGAAAAAAATATGAAAAATATTATCGCACCTTTTATCGATCCGGCGTATAAAAAAATGATAGATTTTATTCCGTATAATTTGCAAATATCGGTCATCAAAGGAACATATTCCATGCCGGTAGAAAGAAATTCATGCGATCTTACTATTTTCGGAACAAAAAATATGAATAAAATGAGTATCTTTAAACGCATATTGTGCCCCATATTTTTCAAATTTTACAATAACAATATTTTTTGTTTATAAACTAATAATACAACAACGTTGTGAAAATGTTTGTAAGAAACTTTTATGTGGCAATGAAAGAAGATAGAACGAGACTAAATTTCTAAACACTTTAGATAATTATTATCACCACTATCTTCATATTGATCAGAATCATTCGCAACTTGCATGTTCATTTTCCTGCAGAGAAAGTAATTTCTTATTATTTTTGCAACTCAATGTCATCAACCAATGAATAAACTGTATTTTAATCATTTCTTTTTCGTTTTATCTTTCGAGTGGATGTATAAAAATTTGTTTTTATCTTCAAATCTACACGCGCACACGTTTCTCTTTTTTATTCTATATAATAATTAAATACGATGTCATATGAAAATAACATTACACTTCCATTAAAATAATTAAATAGTATTTTTAATCGATATAAGCGAAGAAAACACTTGATGAAATCATTTGCGAGTATCAAACGTTATTTTCTATAATACAAGGGGCTGTTTAACGTAGGATATTATAATGATCTATTAAAAAATATGTTTAAAAATAAGCCTAAAAATTTGATTAAAATAATGAAACAATAACGTATTATATATATTTTATTTTCAAACGCGAAACCGTTCAATGTACATCAATTCAACATTGAAAATAAACATTCGTTGATAACGAACATAAATGTTATTCTTAATACCTTATTTTTAAAGCTTTACAAAGTTTTGCATAGATAATTTTTGTAAAAAAAAAATTAGTTAAGAACATTTACGTGGTTCTTAATACCTAACACGTGCGCATTTACGATTCGCATGTTTGCTCCCTGTACTTTTTCGACTTTTATTGTTTTTTATATTAAATTTGGACGAATTGATCGACGGTATTTGATCGATAATTGTCTGTTTCTTATTTTTATGTGCATAGATACATATTTCTATGATGAGAATAAAAATACTCAAAATGATACCAAATATTATCAAACAAATAAGAGTTATTACGCTATTTATATATATCGGAGAATGATGATTTCTTATATTATTGTATTTTCTCTTAAATATCTTATGTTTCCACCGATTTATAATTCCAGTGTTGATAAATTTCTGCAAACTAGAATAAGTTCGTGCTTAAACTTACGATAAATCCAAATAAAACAAAATTTATCTTGTACTTACTGAGCATTGATGACATCCGTAAAGGGATAGTCCTTGGATAAAATGAAAGCTAAATTTTCTAACAATCCAGTTTTAACATAATTCACATTGCACGGTATTTTAACAAACATATCTCTTTTCACATCGTAGTACGTGTAGATTGCTAATTTATGATTATCACAAATCTGTAATTTAACACGAGGAATATTATTTGAAAAAATAGTAAATATATATTTACAAATTATATCATTTTTTGTTTGTTTTTTTTATAATACTCCGTCGTACTTCTCTGAATCCGCCCAGTAAATCTATTGGTAACTTTTCCTCTTCTACCATAAGCTTCATTATTTTCTTTGCGAGTGGATTCTCCGAACTCTACCAATAAACATTATGATATAATTTAATTTTATTAATAATTATAAGTTAGAAATGCGTTTTTTAATACTCACTGCAAAAGAATGATATTTAGTAGAATCACGAAAGCAAGATATTCTGTAAGTACCATCATCAGCAAAGGCTTGTAAAGAACGGAAGGGTAAAGTACGGGTAGTGGAAGTTAAGAAACAGATCAAAATCGCAGAATAAGCAGCCGATAAGACGACAGCCAAAATAAATATTGAGAAATATGCTATTCTTAACGAACAACTATCAGGAAAATCTAAAAGGAATAAATATTTTTTAATATTAAAAAAGGAAAGATAAGTAAATAATCTAAAAAAATATTTAATACCTGTAAGTCCCTGTTGACAAAATATGCCCAGTATCTCGAAAAAAGTATCTGAGAATAAAAGTCCTATTTTTCGATCGTTTCCATTCTTGATTTTAAGAAAAACCAGTAAAATCGATGCACCAATTAATATTCCAATAATGGAAATCCAAATGAAATAAGAAAAAATCTATAAGAATAAATGAATTTTTCATTCGTGAAGGTTATCGTAAAAAAAATACAAAAAGAATATATTCTATTGCAAATGATTGTACTCGAAAATAAGATGACCATTTAATCGTGAAATTTTCTGGTTCTCTAAAGTAAAGATTATTTTCGCCGAGTACAATAGGCAAGGAAAAATCAAATTGACTCAATCTGTCACTAGTCAAAGAAAAATCAGCTAGTGAAATATCGGCACGTCCGGAAACGATTTCGTTCAGTGCTCTAGTCCAGCTATTTTCTGTTTCACTCAAATTTCCATATCTGTCTATTTCCGAGATAATGTAGCTAAAATTGAGAGCCGCACTAACTTCTTCAAATAATACACCAAATATACCGTCCAATTCGTTATCTTCATTTAGATTTGCAAAAGGTGATTCCTGAAGAAGGAGAAAAAAAAAGAAGAAGAAGAACAACAGAAAAAATATAATAAAAATAAATGTTTCGTAATAATTATAGAAAATATGAAATATATATATATAAATGTTACCTTAACAAGAATTACTCTTATTATCGAACATTTTAAATCTTTTCTTCTTTCGTAAAGAGAACCTGAAACCTTTTGAACGATTCCTTCATCTGAATTCCATGTACCTAAATAATCGATATCGGTTCGATTGGTATCGAGCGAATACCATTCGCGTAAAATATTTTCCGTACCACAACGAACCAACATTTCCGAATTGAATCTTAAATGAAAAATATTACCAGGTGGATTGTGACAATAATCTAAACCATGACCTTCGTAAAAGAATATCACTAGCCACACGGGATAAGACATATTGAATGTACTAGTTGCTAAGGAAAACTCATTAATCGCGTTGTGATTAGAAATTATTGCGATATAATGCGGTCGTAGGATTCGTCCCATGTAATACGATGATCTGTGCAATTCTGAAAAATACATGTTGGTAGTTGAAAAACCTTCGCGAGAAAGGGCACGCGTCCATTTGTATAGCATTGTGGTCATTTCCATCTCTAAAGAAAAATAAAAGGAAAGATAGGACAGATTAAACAAAGATAAATGTAAAACAATATGCATACCTTTCATTGATTTGGCGTATAAAAAAATGATTGATTTTGTTCCATAAAATTTGCTCACATCGATGATGAAAGGAATGAATTTGTCACCGATGGAATATAATTCAAATGATTGAGCGATATTCAAGAGAAGAATAAAAAATAGAAGGATTTTTAATCGCACGTCGAATATCATTTTTTTTTTTTTAATAATTTCGATTTTATTAATCTAAAATGTTTTAAGAAAATTATTGAACAAATTTCGTGCTATTACAAAGGAAGATCATACGAGACTGAATTCATAAACTTTTGAGAAGATTATCATCACCTTGAATATGACAATAATCATGTTGATTAAAATGTACTTGACGTATGAATATTGTAAAAGAATAATACATCTTTGTATTACATATGACTAAATAATACGTTCTTTTCAAAAAGAAAATAATGAAAAGAAGAAAACAAAAAAGCACTTTCATTAAAATAATTGCATAGCTATTCTAATCGATATGAACAAGAAACAAACCATTTACAAAATAATTTGTGAATGTAACATATAGTTTTTCTTATTACGCAAACGTGTGCATGGCATAGAAAATTATTCTATTTTATTAAGAGGAGATGATTAAGAAGCTATTCAAAGTCGGTTATTACAATAAAAAGATAATAATTACCATATTTATTTGAATAAACGATTAAAATGCTATTATTTTTTTCTATTTTTTTATTGTAATAACCTTAAACAATTACTTATTACTGCGTAGAATTTAATTTAATAGTGTACACGCATGATAATATATTCTATTATAATTGCTATCACAAAAAATTAAGCAAACTGATATAATTGACTTGCTTTTTATAAACAAAAATATTATTGAGTGTTATTTAAATTTATTTGTACTATCTGCTAAATTATGCGAAAACAATTATTGGGAATAAATATTAGCGTTGTGTGTTCCTAATATTTGATCGTGCGTATAAAATTGAGATCCCTGTAATTATTAGGAATACTTTTCATACTTTTCTTCTGTTTTTCATGCAATTTTAAAGATTTTTTCAATAGAATGCGATCCATCATCAAAGTCTTCTTCTTCATTTTATGAGAAAATACAATCTTTTCTATGATCAGAATACAAGTACTCAAAATGATACCAATTTGTACGAAAAAAATTAGGGAAATAACGCTGGTTATGCGAACTGGTTTGTGCCGTATTACTTCATTATATTTCTTTTTAAATGACATATCTTTTAAACGATTCATCATCCCATTGTTGATAAATTTTTCCACACTGGAATATATTAGTTCTTGATTATGTATTAAGAACAAATTTTGTAAAAAATATAACTTACTGAAAATTGATAAGGTTGGTGAATTGATTATGTTTAGTTAAAATCATTGATAAACAGTCTACACGTCCTGCTTCAATGGGAACAACATTGCAAGGTATTTTAAGATCTACAGTTTTATGTACTTCGGCGGAACTGTAGAGCGCTAATTTTCTATTTTGACAAATCTATATATATAATTTAATATAAAGTATTAATATATAATAAAACTATGCATTTTTCTATAAAAATTATTTTTTTCTTTCTTAGTATTGTACTTCATCGTACTTTTTTAAATCCTTCAAGTACATTTGATGTCAATTCTTCTTCTGCTATCATCAATTTCATCAATTTTCGTAGAACCGGATTCCTTGAATGCTGCAATGAAGTATTTTGTTTTCGTCTTCTTGTACTAACTATTTTGTATACATATATATATATATATATTCATATTTGTATTTCATATTTGTACTTACTGCAAACATGTCATAATCAGCTGTACCACGAAAGACGGAAAATTGATAAGTGCCTTTTTCAACGAAATCTTCTAACGAATGGAAAGGTAAAATGCGAAAAACAGATGCTAAAAAACTAATCAAGGCCGCAGAATAAGCCGCCGATAAGATTGCAGCCATAAGGCATACAGAGAAGTATGCTATTCTTAACGATGATCTATAAGGAAAATCTAGAGCAAACAAATACTTCGTATTAATAAAGATAAAGTATAATAAAAATAAAAAAATAAAAAAATAAAAATGAAGGAACGTATAGTGGAACACCTGTGAGTCCTTGTTGACAAAAAATACCCCAAATTTCTATAAAATTATCGGATAATAATAAACCGAGGTTGCGATCAGTTCCATTTTTGATTTTTAAAAAAATCAATAAAATCGAAGCTATAATAAATATGCCTAATATAGAAATCCAAATAGGACGAGTAAAAGTCTACAAAAAATCAAGGAAAATTAATTAATTCACCAAAGTTTATAGCATGGAAAAGGAAGGATAGAGAAATTCTATAAAAAATATTCATACTAAAAAATAAGATGACCATTTAATCGCAAATATCTCTGGTTCTCGAATGTAAAGATTATTTTTAGAAAGTAAAAGAGGAAAAGTAAAGTCAACTGCATCCAATCTTGCACTGGTCATCGAAATATCTGCAATAGCAATGTCAGCACGACCAGCATATAATTCTCCAACTGCACCAGTCCAAGTATTTTCTTTTTGGTTCCATCTTCCATACTCATTTACTGTCGAAACTATCGAAAAACTAAAATTTAGAGTAACACAGAGTTCTTGAAATATTCTACCAAATATTCCTTCCAATTTGCCATTTTCTATTTCTACGAACGTTGAATCCTAAAAAAAGCAAAATAACAATGTAACGACTAATTTCTTCAAGCAAACATTAGAAAATATAGGATGTCCCCAAAAAAATACTTTACTGAACTGAAAAATCATTAATTTATGTGGCCATGTATTATGAAATTAATGACAATACTTTTTTTAACAATAGTTTTAACATTGGAGATTCATATTTTAAATAAATAACAAAAAGATCATAATTCTATTAACAAACTAGTCTTGTGACTTTTGTATTTTAATTTCATTTCTTCGCGATGAAAGAACTATTTAGATTCTTGTGTAAATCTTGAAAAAGAAAAATATATTTTACCTTAACAAGAACAGCTCTCATGACCAAACCCCTTAAATCGTATCTTCTATCGTAAATAGAATCTGAAGCTAATTTGGTAATTCCTTTTTCTAAACTCCACGTAGCTAAATCATCGATTTCGGTTTGATTACCGTCGAGTGAATACCATTCACGTAAAATATTTTCTGTACCACAACGAACCAACATTTCCGAACCGTATCTTAAATGGAATATATTACCCGGTGGATTTTGACAATAATCAGAACCTTTTCCCTTGTAAATGAATAACACTAGCCAAACGGCAAAAGACATGTCAAAGGTGCTTGTTGCTAAAGAAAACTTGTTAATCGCTTCGTAATTAGAGATAATAGCAACATAATGGGGCCGTACGATTCGCTGAACGTAATACGACGATTTATCCAATTCTGAAAAGTACAAGCTTGAGGTTGTAATACCTTCGTGAGAAAGTTCACGTGTCCATTTGAATACCATCGTTTTCGTTTCCATATCTATGATAAATAAAGAAATTACTGATATTGGAAATGAAAGATACAAAAATAGAAATTGCAATTATCGTCTATGATCAATCAAAAGTCATTAAAACTACAATTTTTGTCTAAAATTATTTACTTTTGCTAACATTGCTTCAAATTTCATAAACAATTCAGAAAAAGGTAATAAAAGGCTTTAATAATAATATGTAAAAACATTAACGAAAAGCATGCTTTTCCAAACCTGATATTTTTCTAGTAATAATTTGTTTTACGAGCAATAACTCAAATTTACATAAATGTTAATTAATGAGTTTTGACTGAACACAGAGACGACGCACCTTCTACAGATTCGTCATATAAAAAAATAATAGATTTCGTTCCGTACAATTTGACGATATCTTTAACAAAAGGAACGTTTTCTTTGCCGGCCAATAGAAGTTGATACGATTGTGCAATCTTCGAAAATAAAAAAAGAATAAAGAATATTTGTAATTTCGCTATTAATATCATTTTTTTTTTTAAGTTTTTATCGATCGATAGATAACACAGAGTTTATTCTTTATCCAAATCACACGAATGGATGACTACGTTGCAAAGAATTTTCTAGTATTACGTGACAACGAGAGAAGAAACCACGAGACTAAAATTCTAAACTCTTTGAAGAATATTATTTCCACTTGAAATATTACAATAATCACTTAGATCTGAATACATGCAACGTGTGTACATATTCGTACAAAGAAAAGACATTTTTTACATTCCAGCATTGATCTATTATTGACCGATCAATAAACTCGAACGATTCTTTTTTTGTTACTTTTTACGTGTGTGTATGTATAATAGCATTTGTATTTACGTATCTTTTATGCATACATACGTTAACTTTTGCATTACATACGATTCAATTGAATGTCTTAAAAACAACGATGTACCTCCATTAAAATAATTGAATAAGTCGACTCTAATCGATATAAATGAGGAAACCACTTGACAAAATGATTTGCAAATATTATTCGTTATTATTTCCTACGTTATCCTTCATCCACAAACGCTGGCTTTAATTAGGAAATTACTACAATTGATTAGGAAAATGCTTATAAGAACATACAAATTATTTGGGTTGAATATTAGTATAGTAGGCTGTATTTATATTGTTAATTTCTTATCTATACGCTGAAAAAGGATGCAAGGTTCAAAACTTTTGTACAAAAATATGAAATGTAAAACAAAAATTAAATTTAAAATATTGTGTAAGTGATTAGAAATTAAAAAATGATATGATATTGGAATGGGAATTCGACATAGGGATAGATTATACTGTATCATAATTTGAAGTATTCTGTTTTTTAAATAAAATATCTTCCCCCGAAGTCAACATGTACATTATTTCAAAAAAATTACATTAAAATTAAAAAAATATTAATATGAGAACGGTATAATCTTAAATTTTATTGATTTATGAATTATTTCCTTTGTACACATGCGCAACGTTCGGAAAGTCATATAAACAATATTTAATAAAAGAATTTTCATATAAGAGAAAGTGCCAGTCTCAAGGTGCATTTCGAGGGAGACGGTTGACAAAATATATTCTCCGAGCTTTTTAACAATAATTACACTATTTAACTATTATTTTAATTCTCTAATACACTCTTTTTATATTTCAGTGTGTTTTAACATATACATATATATATTGGTTGAAATATTACATTACCTAATAACGTATTTTTAATAGAAAATAATGTTGTACCAAAAATGTGAGATAATTATAAGATAAGACATTGTAAAAAACTTTGTAAGTTGTGCAATAAAAACCTGATTATATATAGAAAATAATGTTGATATATTTTTCTTTTATGTATTTAGATGACTTTTTTAAACTTAATTTTAGATCCTATACACCGAGCTTTTAGACAACAACAGACACTTCTCTTTCGATTATTTAAAAATAATTTTAATTCTCTATTACACTCTTCTTATATTTCTGTTTATTTTAACACATATATTAACTGGTTGAAATATTAAATTACCTATTAACGTATTTTAAATAGAAAATAATGTTGATATATTTTTCTTTTATGTTTTTACATGACTTTTTTAAACTTGATTTCGTTACTGGGTCAATATATAAACATAAAATTTAGCGATAACATACATTGTTTTAAATCAGTTTTTTGTTAGACTTCGACGTAAACGTATTGCTTGCGAATAGATGAAACTCTTAGGGTGGGGCTTAAGAGTTAGAATTCTTAAAAAAGCTTCTCGGTTAAATAATTTTACCTTCAAGCACGCCACTGCGCAGGAGCGGTTAAACAATTACACAAAAATTAAAAGAATATTAAATTGAGAACGTTACAATCTTAAATTTTACTGATTAGGTGGATTATTGATTTTATACACATGCGCAACGTTCGGAAAGTCATATAAACAACTTTTAATAAAAGAATTTTCATAGAAGAGAAAGTGCCAGTCTCAAGGAGAATTTCGAGGAAGACGATTGACAAAACATATACTCCGAGCTTATTAACAGTAATAGACACTTCTATCGATTATTTAACAATTATTTTAATATTCTAATGCACTCTTTTTATATTTCAGATTGTTTAAACATATATATACTAGTATAAGCATTACATATACTTATTAACATAGTTTGAATATTAAATAATTTCGATGTGATATTCTTTTCGATGAAAATTTCCCCCACCGAAGTCACCACTGCACAGGATCATTAATAAAACAAATGTACATTATTTTCAACAATTACATAAAAATTAAGGAATGTTTAAATCAGAACGTTGCAATGTGATAAAATTTTGAGTCTATATTGTCTTTATTTTACTCGTTATTTTTTAAATATTAACAAGATACGTGTACCGTAAATATATATAGAAAAATAGAATAAATTTGTTATTTATTTAATAAATAAATTATCATATCACAAGCTTGCTTTACAGTATAATTTCTATAGATATCGACTTATAATGATCAATTTTTATTGCTTGGGTTAATAAAGTATATATTTCGACAAAAGGCATTAGGTTTGTTTCCACTCCGGAGTGGAAATGCGGCCTCCGGGTTTATACAGAATTGTTGCAAAATTTGATCATCTCATTTTATTATGTTTTTTTTTGTATATTTATTTTGTAACTTTTCTGTAATCTTTATTATGTATCATAAGATTCAAAGGGATTTGCAACGATTTGAAAGATTCATTTCTATTATTCGCAAATACTTTGATGAATTTGATACTTAGTTTTAAGTATTATAACTAGCACTTTGCACTATCGCGATTTAGTCTTTGAAATATTTGATATAATTCAGTATTATAAAGAATAAATTGAATAAAAATATTGCAAGAAAATGCATAACATTTATTGCATTATTTATTACAATTCTATTTTGTTTTTTGATATTAAAAAATCAACGTGTTATTAGGTCATCGATAATTATCTGCTTGGACATACGATTAATTGTGCTCGTGTATATGTCAATGAACTCTATGTTCATTCATGGTTCACGAGCTTTACTAATGAACAGTGAGCTTTAATTAATTTTGTAATTATTAATAATTAATATCATAACAAAATACGAATTAATTAGTTTAAAGTAGTATGAAAGATTTTATCTTGCTTGCACGTAGAAAATGTCCAATGCAGTTTTCAGGGAATGAAGAAAGAAGAGGCTAAATGCCGAAGAGGCTAAATGCCGAAGAGGCTAATGCCGAAGAGGCCCCCACAAATTTGTGATATCAAGTGGGCAACTACATAGACTATTGAGTTATTTTCAAAGTTTCAACAGCAAGTTCGAACTAGTCATATTTTATTATATTACTTTTTTGCTCGTCATTAATTTGTAATTGTAATTGGAGATGATGGACCATTCCATCTCCTTGGGACACCAATTCATGTCTATATCGTCCAAAAGATGCATATGTGTTAGTTAGAATAAAAAATATTAAAATTTTCGTAATATTAAATTTTGAAGCTTAAATAACGTTCGATAAATATTACAGTAATTTCTTTTTTCTTGTTTCGTTTTTAAAATTTGTTATTTTTATCGTATTTTATTAAATTTGTAATTTTTCTTTTCTATATAATGTAGCTTAAAAGTATTTCATAATAATTAATAGATATTATATTTTTTGTAGTAACTTAATATTTGTACTTTTCTTATTTCTTTATTTTTATATATTTTATGTAAATGTAAAATCACGCGTTTAAATTTAATTTCATTACAACGGTAAATAGAGATTTGATAAAAATAATTAAAAAATTCAGTTGAAAAGTGCATCTCTGGGAACTGGACGATTTGTATGTTAGGCTATTATATCACTTGATTGTATGATTAATATATTCTTCTTTTTGTTACAGGTAATCATCGTGGGATGTATCATCTACTTGTTTTAATTTTCTTCTACTTGATCTCCTAATAATGACTATTTTTTTGAATATATATATAGAAAGGCATTTCTGAAGGCACACACAAAAACTAAATATGACATATACATTGTTATTTTAAAATCTATAACAAATATAATTGTAAGTATTCGTGAAAATGCACCCTTCAATATATTTATTTTAATTATTTTCCATCGTAGGTATCAGAAGTTTTGAAAAATTTTATACATTCAAAAATTCACCAGCTGTCTACACTCGAGTAAGTTCATATTTAGATTGGATTGTATCAATAGTTTGGACATAACGAATGAAACTAAATTTATTATTCTTTCATTCTTCTTTTATTGCAAGAACATCCTTGTAGCCTTGTGTTTAGCGTATTTACAAATTTGATTCCCATAATATAATATAATATAATATAATATAATATAATATAATATAAGCATGCATACAGATAACGTTCGATAAAAATATATACTATGTGTTTGTAAAATATATACAACATGGAAAGAAAACATAATTATTCATTCATAAGAATATTAATAATAATCATAAAATGTATTAATAACTATGACAGTTGACGAGGTCAATGATTCATATTGTAACGTAACGTATATAACATATTATATCTAACGTAACAGAGCTAAAAAATAGTCGATTGTTATTTAATTAAGGAAACAAACGGTATAAAAGAAAAAACAAAACAAATTTCTAAATATAACAACGGTGTACGCGTGTGTGTGAATTTTTCTTTTTTTTTTCTTTTTTTTACACCGCGCACGCTCGTCTCTATACAGAAATGAAAAATAACGTTACAGGTAGGATTAAACAAACCAAAAGAAAAAAAAATGATATTTCACGTATGAGTCTTATATAATCAAACAACAGTCTATTGTAAAACTTTCATTCAAACACTTTTCTTTTAGATGCTATGCAATCGTCGGAGTAACTTAGCGTCGAGTTACTGATAAAACTTCTACAAAAAGATTAATCTCACATTGTTGTTCTTATTTTATTTTATTTTTTGTTGTTGTTGTTTTTTTTTTTTTTTTTTTTTTTTTTTTTTT
>NW_014569590.1:821901-824046 GCF_001313835.1 Polistes canadensis
TCTTGTTTTCTATATCTGGGCGTATTATTTTTATAATAATATATATATATTATTTTTGTAATTAATAAAGACGATAGCTTTTAAGCAAAATGTCGAGCCCTTAAACAAATTTCATAAATTTGTTAATAATTATATTACTTTTCTATACATATATTTTTTTTGTCTATATATCGATTGAGACGAAAAGAAGAGAGATGGCGATTAAGACAACGTTGGATGCTTTTATAATTGCACGCGCGTTTCTTATATTCTATTATAAATCTGCACTTGTTTAGGAACTTTGATATAAAAATGTATCTAACTATATTAATTATATTTAAAAAAAAAAAAAAAGAAAAAAAAGTATCCGTAATCTTGTATTCTCTCTCTCTCTCTCTCTTTCTCTCTTTCACACTTTCGCTCTCTTTCTTTTTATTTTCTTATTGAATACGAACGCTCAATGAAGATAAATTTAATCGTATTTTAAAAAAAAAAAATGGAAGAAATAAAAAAGCATACGCTGCAAATATGACATTCTCATACACAGCACACGTAGTTCTCTACTTATTCGAAATAATATGAACATTTGATCTAATTGATTGTCAAAGAAGATTATTTCGATTACAACTTTAACAAAAAGAAAAAGAAAAGAAAAAAGAACATTAGAAAATAATCCAAAGAGATAACGGAAGACGCGTTTTATTTTATTTGATTTGATTTGTTTTTATTGCTTTTTTTTTTTTGTGTGGAAAATGCCCATAGCTATATTTATATCCGAATTAATTTACATTGCAATTTGCCAACGCAAAGTGTATCGATCAATTTCTTCGTCCTTAATAAAATAATCAAATAAAAAAGCGTATAAATTCGATTGGAGAGAAAAAAAATGATTATTTCCCTTTTCTCACTCTCAAATCCTTATATTATAATAATTTAATTTATCCCCCTCCTCCCTCCCCAGTAAAAAAAAAAGGCATAGAATGTTACAAATGCAGCTCGTATGAATACGAAAAAGAGAATTCACAATTTGTCTTTACGGTTGCTGCAATTTTCACGCTATCGGCAAATTCCAATCTTTTCTCGACACAATGTATGTATGTACGTATGTATGTATGTATCTCTCTCTCTCTCTTTCACTCTTATAAATTTCGTGCCACTTTTTGCAAACATTAATCTCGGAATCCCGGGCAGCACAGCCGCCTTTTCGCTTTACGATTTTCCTTCCTCGTCCAAGAGATATAAACTTCGTCGTTCGTTCAAACTTCTCTTTTACTTTTATATACAAACGTATCAGCAGACACACACACACTTCAATATATATATACATATATGCATTTTCTTTTCCTATCCTGAAACTACTATTGTCTTTCTTTCTCAATCTTTCTTTTACTATTTATCCATATCTCTATTTCTCTCATTCTCTTTCATTGGCGATAATAACAAATGTATATATATATATATATATATATACTTGTGTAGTAGTATTACGAAAGATAACACGTATGTAGGTATTTGTATATATAAACGTGTAGGCGTAGTTATAGTAGTAAAAGTAGAAGAATAGTAGTATAGCTCAAGCAATACGTACTCGGAGCAAGAATATAGTTTTACACGCGCGCGTGATGCAATTTCTATCTCTTTCTTTCATATATATATATATATATATATATACACATATCATTTCAACATATGCACGTACAAAATAGAATTCTCATTGACGCGTAGAAAACAAGATAAAAAAAGAAAAAGAAGTATTATTTCATTGAGGAACCGCGAGAATTACGATAGTGTCGTGTATACGTCGTTTCCATGCATGCATATGCATATTATTCACATGCACGCATAGTAAATATAACGTATACGTAAGTATAATAGATGATAACGCTATAGTTAAATATATCATTATTAATCATTTTATAGAGATTTAATCGTCCGTTTAAATCCCGCACCGACGAGATGCACATTTGATAAATAAAATAAGATGATAACTCGTCGTTTCTTAACCATTTCTATGCGCACACACACGCACACACGCACACATGTATTTATTTATATATATTTATAGTTATAGTTGCTCAGAGTTTCGCAGGAGTTCGACATTTCGAACCAGCCTTTCCTTTCTTTTTTTTTTTTTTTTTTTTTTTTTTTTTTTTTTTTTTTTTTTTT
>NW_014569590.1:824330-833115 GCF_001313835.1 Polistes canadensis
TATAAGTATATAAATATACTCTTTATTTTTAATCTCTATGCGTAGAAAACGCGAAGAATGCGGTAATAACAGCAGCAGCACTTTCTTTTTATATATTTCTCTTTTTTTCTTTCTTTCTTTCTTTTTTTCTTTTCGTACTATAATATCTTCTTTCAAGGCTGACAATCATATTTGTTAATATTTTTCTTTTATAAATAATCACAATAGTGTTGCGTTAAAAAACATCATCAGGTTGCACGTATAAAAATCACTGATATTATTCGAAGAAAAATGGCATTGTTTTATTGTTGTTGTTCTTGTTGTTATTATTATGCGTGCAAGTTTAATTGATATTCTTCATGATTATATTTCTTTTTTATTCGAGAGGAAAATATGCTATATACATATATGCATGTGTATATCTCTTGATTATCCTCTTATTTTTTTCCTCTTACGTTTTTTTTTTCTGCTTATGTCGAGAGAGAGAATATAATTTTTGTATAATTCGATAGTGTTCTTATATTGTATTTACATATCACGTTAAGATATCGTCGGTTAAATATTAAAAATAAAATTACAAAGAAAAATCATATATAAAAATTAATAGGCCGTAGGGAGAAATTAGATAAGGGGAAAGGTAAATAGATAAAAGATAATAAAAAAGAAAATAAAGATAGAGGGAGTCAAGTTGACATATCAAATTATTGTAATATATATTTGTATAGGTGACTTTTTTGTCGGATTTGTTTTTTCTTATCACAAAGACATACACATACATATATATATATATATGTATATGTGTTTTTATTTTAATTACAAACTAGATCTTTTCTTATCTTTTTTTTCTTTTTTTTTAAGGTAGGTTTTTTCTAGGAACGATCAAGAAAAAGATAATAATTAGAGGAAGAAATAGGAAGGTGACTATCACGATGATAATGATGATGATAATATCGAGAAGAAAGTACGCTTCGACGATAACTAGACTTAGTTTGTTATTTAAAATTAATTAAAATAACACGCGGAACTTGTTTTAATTAACAAACGGATTTAACGGACGGACGATCGGATACGATATATACCGATTTAACCGAACTTGCTTGAATACAATTTTTTACTCTTCATTATCTCTAGTTGTAATGATGCAATCCCAATCCTGCTGCAACTTGCTATCTGTAAACACACATATTGAAAACATTTTATTAGTTTAATTAAATCTAGAAAATATAACCGAGAAAATGTTCGTTCATTTTATAAAACGATTATTAGATGTAATAATAATCATGATATATAATTATAATAAGTGTATAATAATTACGATGAGTTTAATTCTAATCATATACGTATATTATACTTTCTATTAATTATTAAAACACTTCACAAGAAAATTAATAGATATTAAATTAAAAAAAAAAAAAAGAAAAAGAAGACAAAATTTACAAAGATACATTTCGAAAGAGGGGGAGAGAGAGAGAGAACTAAAAAACAAGAATGATAATAATAAATATAAGAAATAGGTAGAAGATTCAAGATAAAAAGAGAGAGAGAGAGAGAGAAGGAAAGAGAGATGAAGTGCAATAAGGACGAGGTAGTTCTTCTTCCAGTGAAGATTACTCTGAACGACCCACGCGTCTAGACGTCTTAAACTTTTTACGGTGCTTGCACGAGGCGTGGTGTATGACGCGAATGTTCTGCAGTTGGAACAACTGCTCCAATATATATATATATATATACATATATATATGATCCCGTGCCACCACTTTTCAACCACGCTTCGGCTAACACATAAACGTATATACAAGCTATTATCCTGGATATACCTCGTCCTCGATATCCCTGATACGTTCAAACGTATATACGAATATATATGTGAATGTGCATCGATAACACTATTTTGTATTATTTCCTCGACCTTATAATATTGCGCGGAGTATATAAAAATATAAATAACAATTTAAAACGAGATGCGATCTTTTCTTTTGATATTATTATTATTATTATTATTACTAACAAAATTGTATAATCATAAATCAATATTCTATCTCGTATATATATATATATATGCACACCGAATAAGATTTTTAATAATACAATATATTTAAGATTCGTAGATAAAAATTATAAATCGAAACGTTTTGAATGACAAGATTTTCATTTAGAGTAGGTAGATAATATCCTATTAAAAATTCATAACGATATATTAATATTGACAATGAAAAATGATAAGTAGGTTAACGCGTTGAATAATTGAGATTTTGCAATGGAACTTTTTTTGAACGAGTGAATTCGAATTGAGTTTCGCATAAACCGTCTACGTTCAACCTATATTCCCAAGGTCTAATGCCCAAAGCGACAAGGATAGAAGTCAAGGTTAAGAAGAATCGCGTGAAACATTTTGATCGGTATGTCAGATGTGTGTGGTGTGTGCGTCAAACGACGCATTTCAATGTTTCTCCTAGATATTAACCGTCGAGGAAGAACTTGGCTGGCAGTAGGCCAAGGATCTCTTTTAACATATATATTTGCAAAAATCAAACTAATTTATATATCTCGGAAAAGTATCCTTTCAATTACCGATAACCGTGACGAATTATTGCTAAAAGATTAGTCAAAGATTTGTCATGCATTATTATTGCAATTATTGTAGAAGAAAAAAATCATTCGAAGGGATGAGACGTCCTATAATTCTAAACTGATTTTTGTTTTCTTCGTTTGGGGAAGAGGGGGGGGGGAATAAAATTTCTACGAAATGTTCGTAAAAAAAATTGGATACAAATTGTAGACTAAGTTCTTTTCGATTCAATTATACGAAATAGTTTTGAAAGAATAATGGCTTACTAAGTTTGGGAATAAAAAACCAAGACATTCATTGATCTGTTTGTTAATTAGTTTAGAAACTTTCGACGTCGTACAATAATAGCCTATTTAAAAATACCCTAAATAATTATTTATATATGCCTGCGATGAATCACATGACACCGCGATTAAATTGGTATAGGAAAATTTTAAAAGAATTTAAAAACACACACACACACACACACACAATAAGAAAAAAGAAAGGAAAAGAAGAGGAAACAAGTAAGTCCAAATCGAAAATAGACACGTACGTCGTTGGAAGTTCTTTAAATAGAATATATTATCGACTTTGAATATACGATACGAAACCTCTTCCGGTTGTGTTTGATCGATTTCGAGTTCGTAATGGAAAAAAAAAAATAAAAAAGGAAAATAAATAAAAAAAAAAAAGTAAAGTAAAGAAAAAGAAAAGAGAAATAAAACCGAGCACAATCGTAGAGGTTTGATGCTCAGTCACGATGGTTCTGCAGAACATAAACATATAAACGATGATCGGTAAGATGAAGTCAGCGTAATCGTTCGTTGGTTCGTTGGTTCGTGAGTCTTCTAACAGTTCTAACGACGACCTTAGGTAAAGGCGATTAGAGTCGCACGAGTCTTCCCGGTCGCGCCTGTTATCGCAGGACTACAGTGAATTGTTATTTATAGAGAGAAAGTACATATATATAGCTGTGTGTGTGTGTGTGTGTGTGTGTATACGATCACGTGAAACACGCTTGATACCTTCCTCCTCGAGTATCGTTCGAAAACTTTCCTCGAACGTTTCAACTTTGTTCGAATTATTTAGAATGATTTTCTTTTTCTTATTTAAATATATATTCTAATCAAATGATTCACATTCGTTCGCGTACGATTCTAATTTTAACGTAATTAAAATAACTTTGTTGTATTTCTGTTTTTTTTTTTTCTTTTTTTAATATCAATCTTTTTTCAGTATATACGTATACCTACATATGTACGCGTGTATATTTGTGTAATGCAATTATTTCATGTATAATTTGTTTAAATTAATACGTCGAAGTATTATAGCATAAGAAAATTAATATTAGAATGCAGTTGTGTTTTGTCAATAAATAATTAATTTCTATCTCTCTCTCTCTCTCTCTCTGTATGTCTCTTTCTTTGGATGCATTTCTTTAAATTTTAAATCTTTCGATGCAATAAAATTAAAGATTATATACTATCATAAAGATAATTAGATGCTTACCATAAGAGCTATGCGAGCACCAATAACTGGTTTCCACCGATCCGTGCTACCCAATAGCCCGAAGTCTATAACATCACTCTCTTTCTCTCTGTTATTCTTTTACTATTTGTCAAATATCTTCTTCACATATGCCGCATATATCATCCATTTTCTTTTCAACTAACTCATCTCGTCCGATGTCAATTATTATTATGATCCACATCTTCGCTATCGTCGTTGCTTCTCGAAATTCGTAGAAGGGAAGAAAAAAACAAAAAAAACAAAAAAGAAAATGAAAAATAGAAGAAAACAAAAAGAACGAATATCAGTCTCCTCTTCAATTATCATTTTCCATATGTTCCTTTCTTGTTTTATACAAAAAAAAATCGTGCCAATATTATTTCTCTCTTATTTCCTATAGTTTGCTTGTTTATCTCTCTCTCTCTTTCTCTCTCTCTCTCTCTCACTCTTTCTCTCTTCGTTTTTGTACATCATTGAAAGGAAAAAAAAAAAAAATAAAAGTTTAGTCGCTCCACCCTCTCACCTCACCTGATTTCCCCACTCCAGTTCAACCCCATTCTCCCCATTTCAGCCCCCCCGTTCTAACGGATTCGCATCTCGATTCTTATTAACTCCAGATTATTATACTGGATTATGTTATTCGTACGTTTTCGTACATCGTTGACGAGGGATCCACAATTAGGGGTTTATTGTTTTCACCAATAAGGAGCATCGTTGGCCAAATGATGCCACGATGCAAATTCACTCCACGTGCGAACGTTGGCTCGCGTTGCATCGGATACACGGGGTATATTCAATCCGTTGTTGTCACCGTTGCTCATGTTGCGAATATGGTTGTTCGGTAATAATCCATCGCAATTAGCTGCCGAGAGATCGTATCGCTTGGCTGGCGCTCTTTGCTGAAATATTAATAATAACAATAATTAATTTAACTTCTTCCCTTTTTTCTTATTATATTATTTATTATGTTAAAAAAGTGTATTTTTTAAACGAGAGAGAACATGGACAATTTTAAATAACTCGATTACGTTTGATCGGCGTTTATCAATTCTATGAGTCGTGTCAATCAAATATAAATTCGCTTATACGTGTGTGCGATTGTTTATGCGAACAACTCGTATGTATGGGTTACTAGTAACGCGATCGGGTTTAATTATTTATTTGTTAAAGATTTTCAAATAATTCTCGTCGAATGAATTAACGATATGAAATACAAACGCTGCTTTGGATTATATTAATTTTGTTAAAGTGTTAATGCGTGTATTTTATAAATTAAAAAAAAAAAATAGAAACGGTAAGAGATCGTTTATTTTTATCTACTTAAATTTCTTTAAAATATTTCGATAATAACGATTATTTAAACCGGAAGTCAAATGTAATAATAATGTAAATTAAATAGTAAGTATTATAAATAGAAAGAAAATAAAAATTCTCATTGGTAGTGGTGTCATAGGACGCGTATTTGAAGAACGAATGGTCTCTCTTTGATTGGTGATCTCATTGACACGAAGTTTCTAAAATTACACCTCTCGATCGATACAAATTGGAATAAGCGTTGACTGTTGGAATACTTTAAAGGCCATTGTTCTCTCTCTTTCTGTTTTTATTTTTTTCTTATCACGTGATTCGATTTAGAGTAGTAACGTAATTTGTAATAGTTGGTGGGTCGTTTATATATACGATGTTTATACGAAGTAAGCCAATATTACAATCAATTGGCTTACACTTACTGTGATTTAACATTAAACCTAGCAACCACGTGAGGTCAAATGACCGCGTTCTATAATTTATAAAAAGAACAAATACAATATGTGCATAAAATATACATCATTCATTTATAAATAAAAAAAAATATTTTTTCTTCGCTATAATATTCCCAATTGATTAAAATCTCATTCTATATTAAGATATATGTTTATTATTTTTAAACGGTCATTTGACCAATCGCGAAATGAATATACATGAAGTGTCCATGTATTCAAATAAAAAAGTTTGGTATTAAATAAAAAAAAAACTCAAAAGGGAAAGAAAGAAAGAGAGTATTCGTTTAATATTAATAACGCGGTAAATACGTGCGACGCGATTTCTTCTCGTTTTCCCAGCCCTCTCCTCTAGCCTAATGCAAAGTTCACCGAGCAAAGAGAAAGAGAGAGAGAGAGAGAGAGAGAGAAAGAGAGAGCTAAGTAAAGGTCATCATCTCTCTAAGAGTGATCCTTAAATAAAACCGTGAGAGACGCGGGTCTTGGCGTGTCAAGTAAGTAGTAATCTCGACGTATATACACGACGCGATAAATCGAAGAAAATGATACTAATCGTAAGAAGAAAAATGATCAATTTCCGTTATCTTTATGAAGGCGTATTTATCGCGATCGATAGTCGAATTATATATATATATATATATATATATATATATACAAATCAAATGTATTATACACATATATTTATATAATGTTGTATATCAATTATATGTAATATGTAAAGTAGAAATTTTTAAGAATGTGATTATAATTTAAAAATACTACGCGTATAATACGTCTTATGAATTTATGATAATGAAAGAAAAATTAAAAATGGAAAAGTTTGACACAAACCCTGATATAAATAAGTACAATATAATTATAATATACATATAAATGAAAATTCTTGTCTTTTTTTTTTTTTTTTAGGTATGCTAAGAGCAAGGCCTTGTCAAAAAAAAAATAATGCCTATATATTATAATATAGCATGTCTAAGATATCTATACTTAAATACATTTATTGTATATATGTATTAGTACAAGACCTTACCCGAGAAACCCGTTTTTGTCAATATTCAAAGAGAACGAGTTGAACACACCTCCTGTCTTTTCCGGACAACATAATTTTTGCCCTCGTTGTTGTCCCAGAATTCCCTTCCGTCGGTACGATATCTGACGCAGAATTCGATAACATCAGATTTCAATGGCAAAGTAAGTCGAAAACGGAAGGTATCGTAAAGGATGAGCGCCGGTGCACCTGGTTGCTCAACGTAGGTGCAATAATTGTCTTCGTGGGTATTCCAGTTGTCGTTGCTAGCTCTAACTATGACCTCCTTGTCATAAGCAAGATTTCGCACTTTCACTGTACCAACCAATGCTTGCTCGGATTCTCGAATAATCACGTTCTCCAAACTGACATTCTCCTGATCGAGTTTTCGACGAAATGCGAGATAATCGCTGGCTGGCTGAGGAAACGTAACTTGCCATGGTGGTATCGTATCTTGCGTTACCTCGTTGTCGATTTTTGCTCTTAACAATCCTCCTGTTACTCCTTCTATGTATGCCGATGTCCACAATGGCGGTACGTTACTTGGCTCCGACATTACCCGTACCTGTCGTTTCAAAATATACGTTTCATTTATTTTTCAATTTCAATCCCGTTAAAGCGCTCACGAATAATTGTCGAATTACTTCGAACAAGTAATATTTAATAATTTCGTGAATACTTATTCACGAATAACAAGAAATTTATTTTATGTTATATATAATATAAAGTGTGAACACACACAAATGTTATATTATATTAACATTAGTATTTTTTTCATTGACCGGTTCTTTTTTTACGCATTGAAATAAAATCGTAATTTTTCTAAACAAAAACTCTGGTCTATAAATAAGAAAGGAAGAAAGAAAAAAGGAAGGTCCAACAAATATAAGCGTGATTATAGCATACGTGTTATACCTGAGTGAGTGGACGGCCACGATCATCGGCAAATACGACTTTCTTTTTCTGCTTGTTATTGCTGTTATTGTTGTTTTTTATACTGTTCAGAGGCAACGAACCAGTGGACAGGCATGGTCGTATTCTGGGTGGTACCGATCTTGTGGTAATCGGCGGTGCTGTGCGCACCAGAGGAGAGTATAACAGTGGACTGTATACCGGAGGACTGTGCCCCAGGATCAGTTCAGCTGGCATCGCTATGGAACACATTTAGATCTGCAAACAAACAAAATAAAATATCAATAATAGGTGTTACAAATATCAAATGATAGAACCAACAACAACAAATCATACACATAAAAATAAAAAAAGATTCTTTTCTTTAATCACATTCGCGCGTATAAAACTTTGTCTAATTGATTCTTTATGCATCAATGCAATCGTGATCAATTTCAAAATGTTTTTTTTTTTCTTTCTTCCTCTTTTGCTTTTTATTTCACGTATGTAAATTACAAACACACGCAGATTGTTATTCTAATATTTTATCATTTATTTCGATTTAAATCACTCGTCCATTAACTCATCAAGAATATTATCTTTCTTTTTCTCCGGATAATCGTATAAATATTTTTCAGTGAAAATATGGATACGTATAATAGCCTCAAGTAAAACGGTCAAACGGGAATGTTTAAGCCGAAGCAGTACTACCATATACTCTATATCGAATGATAGATATAGAAAGAGAGTGAGAGAGAAAGAGAGAAAGAGAGAGAGGAGATAAAAGATAATCGATCTATAGATTATAGATCACACAAGACCTGTTTCATACTCGGTTCTCCTCGCGAGGACACCTGCGAGGAATTATCGAGCTTGGATATATTATTTCTCGCTTCTATAATCCCCTTCCCTCTTCCCCCATCATCATCATCATCATCATCATCATCATCATCATCATCATCATCATCATCATCATCATCCTCCCACCCTACTTTCTTCCTATCCTTATCTCACTGTCATCGATTATTATTTATATCTCACGGTCGATCGAACTTCTTCTTCTTCTTCTTC
>NW_014569590.1:833460-846027 GCF_001313835.1 Polistes canadensis
CTTCTTCTTCTTCTTCTTCTTCTTCTTCTTGTTCTTACACTACTACACACACGCGCGCGCACACATACATTGTAGACAGAGTATGATTACGATGACAACAACGACGAAGACGACGAGATTGAAACGGGCACTTGGTACCGTTTTCCTTTCGCCCTTCTTCCTTTTATTTCGACCGGTTACCAAGGTAAATCTTCACGTCTACCAGACTAGAACCAAACAGGCACGTGTGCGACTTCTGAATCGACGATGCGCGTAAAAGAAAAGAGAGAGAGAGAGAGAGAGAGAGAGAGATAAACAAGCAAACTATAGGAAATAAGAGAGAAATAATATTGGCACGATTTTTTTTTGTATAAAACAAGAAAGGAACATATGGAAAATGATAATTGAAGAGGAGACTGATATTCGTTCTTTTTGTTTTCTTCTATTTTTCATTTTCTTTTTTGTTTTTTTTGTTTTTTTCTTCCCTTCTACGAATTTCGAGAAGCAACGACGATAGCGAAGATGTGGATCATAATAATAATTGACATCGGACGAGATGAGTTAGTTGAAAAGAAAATGGATGATATATGCGGCATATGTGAAGAAGATATTTGACAAATAGTAAAAGAATAACAGAGAGAAAGAGAGTGATGTTATAGACTTCGGGCTATTGGGTAGCACGGATCGGTGGAAACCAGTTATTGGTGCTCGCATAGCTCTTATGGTAAGCATCTAATTATCTTTATGATAGTATATAATCTTTAATTTTATTGCATCGAAAGATTTAAAATTTAAAGAAATGCATCCAAAGAAAGAGACATACAGAGAGAGAGAGAGAGAGAGATAGAAATTAATTATTTATTGACAAAACACAACTGCATTCTAATATTAATTTTCTTATGCTATAATACTTCGACGTATTAATTTAAACAAATTATACATGAAATAATTGCATTACACAAATATACACGCGTACATATGTAGGTATACGTATATACTGAAAAAAGATTGATATTAAAAAAAGAAAAAAAAAAAACAGAAATACAACAAAGTTATTTTAATTACGTTAAAATTAGAATCGTACGCGAACGAATGTGAATCATTTGATTAGAATATATATTTAAATAAGAAAAAGAAAATCATTCTAAATAATTCGAACAAAGTTGAAACGTTCGAGGAAAGTTTTCGAACGATACTCGAGGAGGAAGGTATCAAGCGTGTTTCACGTGATCGTATACACACACACACACACACACACACAGCTATATATATGTACTTTCTCTCTATAAATAACAATTCACTGTAGTCCTGCGATAACAGGCGCGACCGGGAANTTTAAAGTTACACGCATTCAATGATTATTATTTGATTTCTTTTTCGGTAGATAATTAATTGATTATTTATACTAAAAAAAAAAAAAAAAAAACTAACAAAAAAGAAAAGAAAAATTAACATTTATTAGCATATTGGATTAAGTTCCAAGTTGTAGGGGATAGTTTAATTAATATTCTATAATATTTTGTTCTTCAAATTGGAATTGTGGATGTTGGTAAGTTGTAATGTAAGTTAATAAATTTCTTTAAGTCAATTTTGGTACGTAAATTAGAACTGTTAGTTGATTATTATTATTCTTCTCGGATTCAGCAATCTCATAATTCACACAGATTTGCGAAAGATAAAAGATTTGATTTAATTTAATTAAAACGTATATTTTTATTACTCCGTCAATTTTGATCGACGTAAAAATGTTTCATTACGTACGAAATCAGACTGATGCAAGATTAAAGAAATTTAATAGGATGCATTTTTATAAACAAAAGTATCACGTCTTAGCGATGGCAGACGTTCGCAGACGAGTAACCGGAAGTTTTTATAAGTATAAGTTTTCATAAACATTTGAGATAAGATATTAGTCGTTTGATAAATACACTAAAGTAACGGTTGCATCTTACTATTTAAATGAAATCGCTAAGTGAAATATTCCAGACCTTCGATGAAGGAAATATTCATGAACGAAACAAAAATACTAATAATAAACTTACGCAATTGTTTATAAACTGGAATAATCTTCCATTAGAGAAAAACATTTGTTTACAAAAATATATAACAATTTGTAATCTATCGATCTCTCTAACAATAAATAATTGCATGATACTTGATAAAAGACACAAATGTCAATCAATTATCGAAAAAAGACATCTCCGTTTATCGAATTATCAACTTGTTTTGCCAGAAATTCTCCATCGATATCTAAAAGTGGAAATTACATGGCCTTTGATATTTCATAAAACACTTTGATAAATATGAATAATAATAAACAAAATTATACGGCAAATATTGTTTGACATGGAAGAATTTTTTAAATGATTATTTCAATAAATTGTAGATATGAAAGAAAGTGAGGTCAAATGCATAGAAAAAAATGTACGATCTGTTGCACAAATCCGATCGATCGGAATTTCATTTTCCTTTCTATCTCTTATTTAAATAAAAGAAACAATTTTTAATATCTCTCTTTTTATCCCTTTTTTTTTCATTCCTTTAACGATCGTTACGTAATATTTAAATGCAAATTTTACAACAAATAATTATTGCATGTATGTGTTTATACACTTCTCTAGTTCTCTCTCTCTCTCTTTCTCTTGCATAATTAAGGTCAACATTTAGGTATCTATAAGCTGGCACATTATCATTGACACTATCGATAGAGTTTATATATTGAATGTTACGAATAAAGAACTTAAAATCAAAGTCGAGCCACTTGTAAAAATAGCAAACTGTAAATAGAGAAATATTCTTATATATATACATATATTTACATATGTATATGTTTTTATCAAAAAATGTCTCGACGATGCATCGACTCGTCTCGCGTACAAGAAATCCTCGTATACCATGTTCTTGTGCCAACTGAACAACAAACTTCGATTTAAAAATGGATAGAAAATATATATATGACCTGACGAACTATATATCATGTAAACAAACTAAAAAATTGGGCTCAAAAAATTCTTTGATAATTTAAACAATAATTTAATTATTTTTCTTCGAGACTCATTAGACTCGGATTCTAAAATCACAAGTTTGGATTGAAAAATGATAAATTTACTCAAAAAAAAGTTTTTCAAAATTTTATCCCATTCTTTAACAATTATTTATAATATTATTTAAATAACATATATATTATATATAAATATATCGAATATTTCGTTAGATAGATGCGTGATTCTTCTTCTTCTCACGTGTTTTACGATAGGACACATTTGCAATGACAATAATTTAACTTTCATATCGATATCTCTCAAAAAGACAAAACTTATTTCAGGAAATCACGATCTTCGATCGTGCCGATCTTTCGATAATAAAATATCTAACGTCAATAGCTTGCTTTCTTTCCTCTAAACTTTCCTAGAACGTGTCTCGATATATTTTATTTATATCTTCTATCATTTCAAGAACAATTGACGTTGGAATTCGAAAGATCCGATCTCTTGTCTTGAGACTTTCTTGATCGTTACGAACACACACACATGTGTGTATGTGGTGTATGTAGGAATTCTATATTATATATTTATATGTGTAATCCCACACACATCGAATATAAACCTCTTTTAATTTATTATCCAAGTGACTCGTATATATCCAGGTTTGATGATTCAAAAAATCCCTACGCAAATTTTAAGCTCTGATTGCCGCTGCTGTTGCTGTATATTCATAGTTGTAACGATAAGGATGGATCATCGTCATCGTAATCGTCATCGTTGTCATTCGTATGCATCCAACTTCGAAATAAAATGACATTTTATTTCGAATGTAAAATAGTTGAATTACGGAGAGAACTATTCGTTTTATTTGTACTTTGTACGTAGAATAATAAGCATTTTATGCTCAACAAATATAAATATACTTTTTATATACGCACGTATGCCTACTGACCATAAGTTAGTCAATATTTATTTATATTTTTTATTTCAATATACTTGTAAATTAATTTTTGCTTATTTTACTTTTCTAGAAATATCGTATTTTTCTTCGTATATATAATACACCATTAATATTAAATAACATATTTATATAATATTGTAATAAAAAAATTTGTAAAAAAAAAAAAAAAAAACATGGCCCACACACATTGTTGTAAATAATTTTCCAAAATTAATCAATATCTTTTTGAAACTTTCTAGATTATAATTTTGATTTAAAAATTCTAAAATTACGAGCCTAAAAACTTTTGACCTATTCATCAAAGCATATAAAATACGTGTATGCGTATGCACAATAAACTTATAAACGGTAGTAGTATACGTATAAATGCATTTAAAATACATCCAAGAAAATATCAAATGAAGAAACGACCTTTACTTTTTTTCCTTTTTTATTTGACTACCGTTGAAGGACGAAAAAGTCAACGAAACGGGAGTCCATCGAGTTACTCGTTTGTATAAGGAACGTAACCACACATACGAGCGTGCATGTATGCACGATGCACACGCGTCTATATCAAATACATATGTATAAACCAATGTTGTCCTTGACGACAATTCTTTCACCAATATACAAAATTGCTCGTGATCGAAAGATATTCTATACGAATAGATAAATGTGCCGAAAAAATAATTCATTTATTTATAACATTTGTATCTATCGAGATCAACAACAACAAAAATATTTTTGCACGTGTATGCGTCGCTATAATAACATCTATGCAACATTTTCGTAATTATTAAAAAAAAAAAAAAAAGGAAAAAAAGAAGAAACGACAGATAATTAAAACCGGTATCAATTAAATACCTCGCGAAAATATGCCGAATAACGAATTGTAATTGTTGATAATGGAATAAAGTCGATCTATCGAATGGGAATCATCCATCAATCGTACGAGAAGTAAACGAACGATAAGAAGCTTATATTATCATTTTATTCTGACGAAAAAGGCTTATCACGCTCGTATGTTTTTTTTTTTTCTTTTTTCCAAAAAAAAAATTACAAGATGATAAGGAAGGTAAAATTGGATTGATATAAATAAAGTTAAGCGCTCACACCCCTTTGCAACGATGTTTTGTAATGTTTATAAAAAAAAAAAAGAAAGAAAGAAAGAAAAAAAGAAAAAGAAGAAAAGATTATTGTAAGTAAATATATAATGAATATTACAAATTCCAAGAGTTACGATACACAAACAACGAGAAAAGAGATAGCCCATGTTCTTTAAGTAGACATGCATGTATCATACATGTGTGTATGTGTGTTTGTGTGAAATAATATATGTGTATTAAGTATGTATAAGTTTATCTTTCTCTCTCTTTCTTTCGTTTCTTTTTCCATTTGTTTCCTAACTCTTTTTCTATGTTTTTCTTCGCGTGACCATGGGATACACCTAGAGATCTCTATCAACGTGTTTCGTACATAATATGGCTACCAGAGTTCCTATGGTGCTTCGTCTTCTCGTGCTTGAAGAGATCCACGAGACCACGACCTTCCTTAATCTCAAACATCTTACGAGTTAACGATATGTTCCTTATTATATAATACATATGTAAACACACGCACACTCACCCAAACACATTATACGCGATTGATATTTTTAGAAAAATTATCTATCCACGTAATATAATAATATTATAATAATAATAATAATAATAATAATAAGAGAGTTTCTCTTTATCAGTGATCCTAAATTACCAAAATGTGAGATTAGGAGATAGTGATTATTAAATGAAATTAATTAATTAAATGAAAAATATAAAACAAAATTATGTATATATATTAAAAATAATAAGCAAATATATAATTAACGAGGGGGTCAAACGCGTTAACAGTTATTAATTATTTTATACAGATTTAATTGAAACAAAAAAGAACAACCTATATTACTAAATTATATTATTAGAAGAATAAGGGTGAAAATAGATAAAAAAAAATTATAAATAATATTTTTCACATACTTTCTTTCTCACAATCAATTAATATGAATTAGTCCATCTATCGCAAAGATAGGAAAAAATAAAAAAGGAAAGGAAATGAATAACTAGATGTAGTTATACTAGCTAGATATAGTATAGTAGCAAAAGTACTAAATTGTAACGTTTCGTAGATCAGAGTCTCCTCCGCCTTTTGCTCGGTAAAGTCCGAGGAAGAAAATTGCGCAGTCGTGTGGACTATTTCGGACAATCTCGTATTAAATTTAGACGAGTGCACCGTCTTAGATCGAATGAACCTCCGCGGAACGTCACGCCCTTGGAGCGAGTCCAATCGTCTTGAAGCTTCTTAAAGGATCTACACATATATATACATATATATGTGTAGTATATGCTTGTATGTATGTATATAGTATATGCATGTGCATTTTGGTTCGTACGTGTGTCTGTGTGTTCGTGTGTATGTATAATATTATTAAGGGAACACATCAAACCTATCCGAAGAAACAGAAAAAAAAAAAAAAGGGAAAATGTTAGAAGAAAGAAGACCAAGAATCTTCTATCCGCAAATTGCTATGCTTGGAAATAGGAAATCCTGAAATAGGAAATTGGTGCCGATCTTCCTGGCGTCATCGAAATCGACGTCTATGTCGGCGTCGGCGGACCTTTGGATTGGTTCCAATTGTCCGAACTGCGCCAATTTCTTGTGTGAAAATCATTCGGGTCGTTTGAAAAGACGAAAAGATACTACCTACCTACGCCATGTTCACTGGGCTTTTTAAAAAAAACAATTTTATTTGAGATTTTAACCGGACCAATGTCATTTTAAACAAATCTTATATCTTATATTATCTTTGACTATATATTCTTTAGAATATATGCACGTTCATTTCTATTATCCTATCTTTTATACATCCGACGAGATTATACAAATCGTGACATACGTTAACGCGCGTTTAATGCGCGTGTATGAACGTTTATTTCTATTTCTGTATTAGTAATTGGTATTATTTTAATATCCTATTTTGAACGTACGCGAAAATAGATAACCAACATTAGTCATAGAAATGAGAAGATTAATGATCGGTGATTTTCTTCGAGAAAATCTTCTTCTATATTTTTAGCATTATATTCGTGCCTCGAATGTGTATCTATCCTATGTCTGTGTGTGTGTGTGTGTGTGTATGTTTAGTATAATAACATTTAAAGGATGGTCTCTCATTAATTACTCAAGTAAATCGTAACGAGAAAGCGACCTTAATGTTAGCAATATAAGATTGGTAATCGTTCATAAAGTTCTTCCTTGTATTTAAAGAGAGAAAGAGGAGTGAGAAAGAAAGAAAGAGAGAGAGAGAGAGAGAGAGAAAGAGACCCTCATTTGTAGTTAAAATCAATAAGGAAGCTTCCATCCACCCTCGATGGTTTCATCAAGTCTGATGAAGAAGAGAACTCTGAGTTGCGTAGGCGTTAATATATGCATTCGAATAGTTAGATCTTCGAGGAGATAAATTTGAAAAGATAGACGAATTGATTTTGTAATAAGAAGAAGAAGAAGAAGAACAAAGAAGAACACGACGATGAAATTGATCGCGTTTATTTGAACGGAAGTTATTATTAAAAATGGAGAACTTGTTTCTTCATCTTTCCACTTGTGTTTCCCATTCATTATTAAAAATAATTGATTTTTTTTCTGACAATTATTTGTGATCAAAAGAGAAAAATAAAGTTTAATAATTTGTATCCGATTGAATGAAACTGTAAGATACAATATTTAAAAATTATTATACACAAAAAAGAAACATTTAATATTTTATATTAATAATAAATAAAAGCGCGTTGGGGAATTATATATTTTGTATTAATCAAAGATATAAAACAGAAATATTTGTTGTTAATATTTAAAAAATGTCGACATTATTCAATGATCAACTGAGTACTCTTATATACTAAAGGTGAACGGATTAACGTTCACGTTAGCTCTTCGAGGATTAATAGTCTTGAAACGTTTCTTCGTGAAGATCGAGTGATCGTAAATCACTGGTAACAAGTATAGATAAAATCTAGTCATGTATTTTAACGGAATTTGCGTTAAGATCTATTAGATTTCGAATAACATGCACGATCTAGCTAATTTACCTTATGTTCATTTAATTTAACTTAAGCTACGATAATTGATAAGAGATTAGTTTTAATTCTATAACAACACCTAAATCCCATGCTTTCTTTCAATAAATTCTCATTTAATCGTATTAATGGAAATCTATCGTAAAAGTAATCACGATTAACGAATTATAAAATCATGAAATATTTTAAATCAATTTTATATCGATACGTTTAATTTAACCGTTCGTTTAACCAATTTTATATATGCGTATACTTAATTATTTATTTCGTTGTTCGTCTAACAACAATTTTTACCGAGAATTACAATATACGTCTTATCTAGAAAATGAAATTAAAATTAAGATTAAGAAAAAAAAAAAAACAGAAAAAAAAAACAGAATAAAAACAGTAATATGAAAAAGACGTTCGCGAGATAGATAAAAATGTCGTACGACGCAGAAAAATGTTGCCAATTCGTTGCGTGTCGACTAATATAATTTCTTCTTTTTTTCGTTTTTTTTTTTTTTTTTCATTTTTTCTTCTTATTTTCTTTTTTAACTTCGTCGGTATAACATGACTTTTATTTATTACTCGACATACGTGATATTTCCTGATAAAGTAGTCCCAATCACCGTCACCTTGTCTGTCATCGTGTCATCTCGCTCGTATTTTGGATCACTGCTAAATAAGATCAGAGTGCATAACATGTCTTCCATGACGGTCAAATTTTCTAAAAATGTTTTTGAATTATCAACGAATTTGACAAAACAACAAATTTTCTATTATCTTTCTCTTCCATTCTTCTCTCTTCTCTTCTCTACTTTCTCTTTTTTCGTTTAATTTCTTTAAAATAACAATTATAATAATTCTTACGGATTTATTTATATAACTCGAACTAGAAATTATTTCCGTCGCCCCTCTCCTCCAAATTACATTTGTTATTTTTATTTATAATCGTTACTAAAAATAACTACTAAACATCCAATTATACGAATCCGAACGATAAGCAAATTTCGTTCTATTTTAAAAATTTTTTTTTCGGCTCGCCTAATAACCCCGAAGATTATTATGTCTGATTAAAGTGTTCTACAAAAAATAACAGATAATATGATACGTAAGACGATTTATAAGGAAAAGAAAACAAGTAGTAGATATTTTTTGTGCACGTTATTTCCGCGATTTAGAAATAACTGGAATATTTTACGATTCGGCTAAGCTATTATCTTTGTACATATTTTGAAAAGAGAAAAAGGGAGAGAGAGAGAGAGAGAGAGAGAGAGAGAGAGATCTAATTTTCGTAAATATAATAATTAAGATTAGTTCGTATTTAAAATCGACTAATTGAACCAAAATAAAAGTATACGCAATTGATAAAGTCATATATACATAATTTATTATCCAACGGTAATAAAAATATTTTATCATTTAACAACATTAAAGACTTCTTATCGAATAAATTTATCTTTAATATATATATATAAAAAAAAAATTAAATCCCCGATCGATTATACTTATTAAAAAGTTTCCAATAGATTCTAAAAATAAAAAGGAACAAAATAATATTTATTATTACAACTAAACAAACATAGTTAATATTTGAGAATTGAAGTACAGTTAATCCACTTCGGTTGGAGAAAAGAAAAAGAAAAGAAAAATAAAAGAAGAAGAAGAAGAAGAAAAAAAATCATCGTAAAAGTATAAAATATTTTCGTATATCGTAGGGAAGCATTTGAATAAGTAAATCGCTTTTATGTATTATATCTATATTCGATATTTTTTTATCGACACAAGTCCGATATTTATATATTTTATTTACTTCTGACGATATTTACTCGATACAAACATATGTACTTACGTGTGTATATTCGCGAATACACGAGTAAAACATATGTTAACAAACGTTTCGCATTCGAAACGTTTACGTACAGATCGAAAAAGAATATTCATGATCCTTGGAAGGAAATTTCCGAAATGTATGTATTACGAAATTCTTTGTCGGCATTTTTTTTTCTCCTTCCACTTATATTTTTTCTTTTTCTACTTAAATATACTACTATTTAAATATACGTAAGTATGTCGACAGTCAGCAGTAATAAAAGACAACAAGTCTGACCTGTCGTTCTGAACAGTTGTTAATCGTCAATGATGTTCAACGCGGTAGATTAAACTCGATATCAAATATAGATTCGCGTATCGTAAATAGAGGCAAGACCGGTTCTTAAATTTCGCTTCTGATCAGACGACGAGCGCGTGACAAACAACAGGAACGAACTTACACACAATTACATTTACTTAATACGTATAGTCTTCTCCTCCTCCTCCTCCTCCTCTACCCCCCCCTCCACCTCTCGCCGTCCCGTTAACCATGAGAGATTTAGTTATCTATATCAGTAAAAGATATAAACTAAACGAAGTTTATTACTTAACCTAATTCCCGTTATATATATTAACTTTTACCGAGTAAAGACACCTTTATATTTTTTGTTTTTATACGACACTCATAAGATCACATACGAGTATCCCGGTTTAATATACGTTTCGCGATAGATTTTGAAAATTAAATGATCAATTTCATTTTTACAGATTTCTTTTTCTGACTTCGTTTACCAAAAAACAAATTGAAATGTACGTACGCGTGTGTGTTCGTGTGTACGTGTTATTTGTTATTTGTGTCGTTGTTGAACGAATTTTCCACGAGTTCTCTCAATCTTGGATGATATAATAATGTATAAGTAAGGTGTTGTTTGTTTCGATTGCGGAAGCAAAAAGAAATATCGGGATTGGTGGGACGAAACCGAAAATAAAAATATAACAACCGTTGAAAAGAAACGGATGAAGGAAAAGGGAGTTGTTGCACGTCGGCCCTTGAACCTTTACTCGGTGAGGGGCTCGCTCGGTTTTGCTCGGCTCGAAAGACGAACCGTGCGTAGCATTATTGCCTTCTTTCTCTCTTGTTGGCTCGGTTCGACGAACCGTACAAGAACGTTTCGGAGTCAACGCTCGGAGAGGCCCTTTTCCAACAGGAGAATGTCAAACAAAAATGTCAAACATCTTTTTCTTTTTCTACCCGCCACCCGCCACCCACACCCCACCTCACCATTTCTCTCATTATATCCATTATTTATACTAACCCGCGTAAATTTCGTATTATCCCATTTGACACACATTCGATATATATTATATTATTATTCGAGTGATTTCTCTTTTTTTTTTTGTCAAATAATTTCTTTCCTATTCAACATATTATTTTGACGATTAAATCGATTTAAAATTATTTACCGATTAACAACAACAAAATGATACGATCATTTGTTTCCTTGATTCGTTTTAAACAATTGAAATAATAGTAATTAGATTAAATTTCCTCCTCATTCCGAAAAAATAAAAATGTCAAATTATTTATTTCCTATCTTCATATAGATTTTTGATTTTAAAATTATACATTTTTATAAATGCATCGCGTGTGATACAATTATTTGTATATTTCTTGTTTTGTTTGCCATCTCAAAAATCTTCCTTTCTTTTTATCTCTATGGTTTTTTTGTTCTGTTGTATTCTCATTAAACGTGCAAAAAAGATAGATTGACAAATGTGAAATGTTTATAAATGAATGTAATAATTGAAGGATATCCTACTTCCTTCTTCCTCGGTGAAACTCTGGTGACGTTTTAATGCTCGCTCGTACTTTCGTCAAAAGAGATTACGTGCCATCGTGTTATAGCGCGCCCTGGAAGATCGGATTTATAGGTCAGACGCGCATTTTCACAAGTAGTAACATAAGCGAACATACGAGAAATGCGATCCTCCAAGAAGAAAACGGACACTTGCTTTCGCACCTCTCTCTAATTCTACTTCTACTTCTACCTCTACTTCTAGTTCTGCTTCTACTTTTCACTTATATGAACATTCTAACGTTTTAATATCATCGATATTAAAATTCTATCTATACCAAGAAAAAGAAATCCAAAAAAAAGAACACAAATTGGATCATTTAAACGTTAATTTATATTCGCGACAATATTCTCTCCGATTAATTTATTCTAATATAATTGTCTGTATAATAAAACATAGAAGTAAATTAATCAAAAACTTTCATAATAACATTTTCTTCGATACTTTATTATCTCTCAGAAGGATAGTTTATTATAAAGTAATAAAAATAATTGAAAAAAAGAAAAGAAAAAAGGGAAAAGATATCATGTAATAGAGAAAGAGAATATTCATTAAATGATAAGATAAGCACTTAAGTTGCATAAGAAATTGATTTCTTCCTCTGTGGAATCCTTTTTTATATTCAAATATTGTTCTATCGGCGATTATCATTGACACGGAAAACGCATAATTGCGAGTTAATGTCCATTACTTTCTTCAAGCCATTTTTTCAAACGAGTTTTACGATAAACGTAAGGCGTCCTACTTTTGACGAATATTTGAAAAAGCCCAGGAATGTTAAATGAATTATATATATACGTGTAAAGATTATAAAATATGTTAGAAAGAGGTAGATAGAGAAAGAGTGTGTGTAAGAGAGAGAGAGAGAGAGAGAGAGAGAGAGAGAGAGAGAGAGAGA
>NW_014569590.1:848166-850894 GCF_001313835.1 Polistes canadensis
TCTCTAATATAAATATATATATATATATCATAGAAGAAACAAATAGACAAAATATTTCTAATGAAAAACAAAGATTTTATAAACGTGATAACTAACGTGTCACATTCGTTAAAGTTATTCAATCATCCTTTATCAAAGATCAATATATACATATATATACGGTGTATATAATTATCTTTTATTTATAGATGGAAAAATATTTTTAATAGGTATAAGTGTGATTAATCTATGCAATCAACAATTTTTTTTTTCTGATTAAATATGTGTTTGTATACATATGTATGTGCGAATAAATTATACATGTAAGAAAAGGAAATTAAAAAAAGAAAAAACGAGAGGCGTCGGCACGTTAAATCAGTTATTTGCGAACGGATGACCGTTCTAAATTTAAATATTGCGATAGGAAAAGAGATTCCGATACAAGAGTCGTTTTATCATTTAATAATTACTCGGAGAAACGAGTTGTTTAACTTTACGCAAATGCTGCAAAGCAAGAAAGTGAAAGAGTAAGAGAGAGAAAGAGAGAGAGAGAGAGAGATAACTTTCGACCGGATCCGATATTGCTATTCTCACATTTATCTTTTTTTTTATTTTTACATTTAGGTATATATTGTCTTTATCAATCGTATTATAATGCACACTTCGTCGATATTCGCATAATCATTGATAAATGACGTATGAATTGTGGCCAAGATTTCAACGAGAATCCTCTTACGAGCCTCTTTCAATAAGATACTTCTTCATTTAAAAATCATACTCTTGTTATAAGAAAAAAAAAAAGGAAATCGATATTTCAAAATGAACACAATTACGAGATGACTATTGTTATTTAATAAAATATTAAACAGAGTATCATAAAATCGCGATGACGCATTGGTAAATCATTATTAAATATAAATGTAATCGATGAAGATCAATGAAAAAATAAATCACACAATTTAAAAAAAATTTATTAACGAATAATATTCGACATATAAGTTGTGTATTGAATAATAATAAATGATAGAAAATAAATCGATCGGTTGATATTAGAAATTATTCTAAATTGAAAACTCAAATGTGATTGACATTTTAAAAGATTTGAAATGAATCACAGACACACGTTAGACTTAGATGAAATGATTTTAAATCAAGGACGGAAATGAAAATGAAATCGTACGAGATTTCTTATAACAGAGACACTTGATAACCATTGACTATGATTAATACATGGAATGATGTGATTCAAATGATACTAGTGCATTCGTACGAGATTATGTTAATACCTAACATATACATACAAATAAAGTATTACACATAAATATGAATAGGTACATATGTAATACTTAGACTTCTGCTACGTATACGGCATATCGTATAACAATGTGAAAGAGAAAGAATTAAAGAGAGAAAGAGATAGAAAGAGTGGAAGATATGACATAATCAAGAATCCATAGAACGAAAACGTGTATCGAATACCTATAATAATTTGTATTCCTTATGTCGATAACGAAATCCATACGATCATAAGTAAGTATTATAAGTACTCGATACTACCTTTTGTTCCGAACCACTGCAGCATGGAACAAACGATTTACTGCTTATAAATCATGCTAACGATTAGAGTACAGTAGATACTTCTTTGCTATTTATAGTTAAATGGTTTAATTTATCGAGTATCTACTAGATCGATGTTGATACTTATATGTTTATCAATTCTATTGTAATAAACATAGTTAATTAACTAATTAAGATATAGATTAGTATATTATGAAATTGATGTATGTAAGTGTTACTCGTGAACAAAATCGAACAAACGTACGAATTAGATGTGTTCTTATTATGATTAATAAAAAATACTCGTATGTGTCGATTATTCACATAATTTCATTGATATATCTAACAATATAAATCAATTAGAATAAAACATAATTATAATGAAACAAATTAAATTCTCTCTATCATTAATAAAAATAATGAAATATTAAAATCAACTTATATGTGATCATGTGATAAATTATAAATATCGAATAGATATTAATTTACGTATTAGAATAGTTGCCAAGGTGATTTCTAATCAGGGTCACTAACATATCACGACCTAATCACGTCCAATTCATAATCTACGACAAAATTTGTTATCTCTCTCTCTATTTCGATAAAATACAAAATCTATTCTACGATTTTGAGATCGTGGCTTTCACGTGAGTACGATTCTCGTTCGATATTTTCTCAAGGATGAGGAGGTCAACGAAGTTAGAAATGTTTTTCTTTTTTGCATTATTTAAAATAAATAATAAATATATATTTATTGCAAATGTGCATTTCCGTTCATATTAAAACGAGTCGACCCTGACAACGACCTTCATCGGACAAACAAGACGATTTTGTTATCTAATAAGACAGATAACACCGTTCAACATTTCTCTTTACTCTCATTCTTATTATTTTTTGTCCTTACTTCGTTCAGAATGAAAATGTTCCTTTTTCGAGGGGAGAACAGGAAGAAATTAACGAATAAAGGAAAAAGTAAGAAGTTAACAAAATTATTTACGTGAACATTACATAACGCAAAAATATGTACATATTTGGGAAGAAATTTTAATCGATAAATATCCATCCTTTTTTTTTTTTTTGAAACAATTTGTAAGAAAAAGGAAGAGTATACTAGAAAAAAAAAAAAAAAACAAAACAACAAACAAATTGAAAAATAATATAATAAAAAAGAAAATTAAATTAAAATATTAAA
>NW_014569590.1:850972-877107 GCF_001313835.1 Polistes canadensis
GATTATAAATCAAAAAGGGAAAAAAAAAAAAAAAAAAAAAAAAAAAAGAAATTACGATACGAAAGAGATATACATTCTTGGAAGCTCGATTTTTATTTCTATATTGAATATTTTTGTTTTCTTTTTTTTTTAATTAAAAATTACGCTATGTCGCGCGTATTATCGTATTAATCCAAGTCGGGGCTTTACTTTAAAACAAGAGATAGTTAGTTCATTTTGACCTCGGTCATCGATCAAAAGAAGACACGTATTGCATATTATTCATTTCTATCTTCAACTCATTCTCATTTTCACAAATCAGCCATGTGTTTGAAGCTAATCCTCATGAATCACGCGGTAGTCTATTGAACAACGTAGCTCGAATATGATCTGTTATTACTGTTATACTTATATCTATATATTCTCTTTCGATTTCTAAAGACGGAATGACAAAAATAGAGACAAAAAAGAGGAAAAGAGAAATAATGATGCCAGAAATAGGGAGAGATCAGCAGACGAATTAGGAGACAGTCTGAGATAAAAGCTTTATCGAATAACATATTTGTTCTTATTAAATAATTTTATCTATCGTCTGTGTGGTTTGATAATCGTAATCACATTAGACGTTTTGTGTATATTATTACATAATTATGATTAACAAAATTAGAGAGCTAATCATTCTAAATTCAATTCGATTAATTTGTATATCTAACACTTTCTTTTACATATATATATGTGTGTGTGTGTGCGCGTAATTTTTGTTATCAAATACAATTGCAAATCGATTAGAGACGTTAACTTTAGTACACTCTTCGTACACATGTTAGCAATCATTCTAATATAAATGCAATTTGAAAGCTTACAAAAAACTGCATGATATATGAATTAGCTGTACATTTTATATTTCGTATATGCATCATTTACGTCACATCGGTAATATCAATTTAATTTCTCTTTTTTTTTTTTTTTTAATTAATCTTCAAACAATTCTAAATAGATTAGAAAGGATTATTCCTAAAGCTAATTATGGTATTCCGTTAATAATAATAAAAAAAATCATCAAAAAAAAAAAAAGAAAAAGGAAGAAAGGAATTAATGGGACAACCTGAATACTATAAAAGTTAGAGGAAAAACATTAGAAAAAGAAGAAGAAAAGTGTTAAAGAAAAATAAATAATTCGTTAAAAAGTCGCCCCCGGCACTTTCTCCGGAAGCAAAACGTGAAATAGGAACACTTTGCGTGTGTAGATTTAGCTATGAATCTAATTCATCTCTCTTTCTCTCTCTCTCTCTCTCTCTTTTTCTTTTAACTCCTTCATGTGGGTCCGTTGGGGCCCTCAGGTATGGGCGTTCTCCCGACGCAAAGAGAATAAGAAAATAAGAGAATAGAAGAGAGAGAGAGAGAGAGAGAGAGANTCCGTTGGGGCCCTCAGGTATGGGCGTTCTCCCGACGCAAAGAGAATAAGAAAATAAGAGAATAGAAGAGAGAGAGAGAGAGAGAGAGAGAGAGATGAGTGACCGGAAAACACGCGTGCACGTAGGTGCTAGGGCACGAGAGCACACGCATCTACAATTCGCACACAAATGTACACACGCATATATACATATTTATGTACAATGCATATACATAAACGTCTACAATGCAAATACAAATAGAGACACAGAGACAAATATGCATACCATGTACACAGACACACGTATACGAAAGTTGTAAAATACTTAAAGGGGTAGAGCCGGGTAACGGGGGGATAGGGGGAGGATTGAGGGGGTTGGTAACACATAAGAGACATAGCAGAGAAGCGTGCTACTCTAGTAGACTTCTCTAGAGAGTCGTTGGGCCGGTTTCAGAGGAAATCTCGGGATTGATCGGTCGTTCGTCTTGCACGCTCCAATGAGAATAAGAGCCTGCTGGTCTTGTCGTGTATATATATATATATATATGTATGTATGAGTGAGAGATAGGAGAGGGGAGAAAGAATGAATAGCCATTAGAAAAAATTAAGAAGAAAAATAATTGACAAAAATGAAATACACATAATATACGCGTACGTGGTGCACGTTGTCGTTAGTGAGTTATACTCAATGGATAGCCATGTCCGATATGCTTCGAAACGTCTGACTTGCGTGCAAATAAATGGCACGAGAGAGAGAGAGAGAGAGAGAGAGAAAGAGAGAAATATAGATAGGTAGATAGTAAGAAGACTTTACGAGCGTTTTGCACGATACGTTAATTTATACTAATTGACAATTACTGAAAATGTTTTTTTTTTTTGTATAATCTTTTCCTTTTTTATAAAAAAAAAAAAAAAGAAAAAAGAGAAGGGAGAAAAAATGTGTGTGTCGTTTGAGATATAAATCGAGAAATATAATTTAAAAAAGAAAAAGAAATTAATGTGGTAAAAGGGATAAATTTGTAATGATGACAAATGAACCTGTCGCGTAGGTTTATGATTTTTTTCTTTCTTCTTTCTTTTTTTNAAATGAACCTGTCGCGTAGGTTTATGATTTTTTTCTTTCTTTTTTTTTTTTTTTTTTTTAAATAGGAATAAATGATTTTTCAATTATTCTCTCGACATCTTTATTTTTCTATTACTTCTTAAACAATTTTGTTCTTTTTTTTTTTCTTTATTCTTCGATGCGAATGATTGATTTGAAAGAAATTAACGACAGAAGGACGATATGCAAGAGACGAGTAAATCACCCCTTTAAGAAATCATTCCACATGTTTAGGTTCAACTTTTTTAGTTCTTTCTATTTTTAAGAAGAAGAAGAAGAAGAAGAAGAAGAAGAAGAAGAGGAAAAAGAAAGTACCATCATCGTACTCATCGGTAGACCTACCCGAATGAAATAACCGGTCGTTGTAAGTTAAAACGAGAAAAAGAGAGAGAGAGAGAGAGAGAGAGAAAGAAAGAGAAAAAGAGAGAAACTCACGCTGGGAGATTGAAAGAAGAAGAATAAGAATAAGAAGAAGAGCCCAAAGAAAATTTGTTCGACATACATAGTGCCAAGATAATTCTTATCTTGGGTTAAATCTCGTGGGGTTGAGAATAAGAAAAGATTTATATACACGGTGGGGTCCAAATAAGGTCTTACAAAGTTGTTTTCTACAAAAGTAATAAAGATATCGATATTATTTTAACAGTAATTAAATATTACACGATCCTTTTAATAAGCGACACGCATATTTTTTCATCGATTAACAAAATAACAAAAATATATTATATTTTTCTATCGCGCGGAGAATTATATTTATTACATTTATACATACATATAAAAAAAACGAAAGAGAGCACTGTGAGAAGACCACCAACGACCGGTCCGATCTTAAAACCACATCTACAAATGTGAATTATGTTAATCGTATTAGAACGAGCCTCCGTGTACGAGCCACCACCATCCAAAGATCTTTTAACATACCGCATACAAACATATGTACATGTACGCATACACGAAATGATAAAACTTGTTAAGAAAGAAAGAAAAAGAAAGAGAGAGAGAGAGAGAGAGAGAGAGAGTGAAAAAGAGAAAGGAAAAGGGAGAATTTCCTTTTTATCGTCACTCCCATGAATGCCAGCTAAAATTAAACTTACACGGTGATACTCGTCGTACCGTATCCATTGAAGGCGACTAACGGACAACGAGCTTTATTTATTTACGTTTCCGTTGTCACGAGGTCAGGAGCCGACTACAACCCTTATCATAACACTTTTCTTTCCTTCTATTTCTTATTCTTATTCTTATTCTCATTCTTCTTCTGCGTCCACAAGATGCAATACATCAAAGATTAGACAATATTATAACGCGTGTTCTCTTCAATTAATCACTTACTATATATGTCTATCTCTTTCTCTCTCTCTCTCTCTCTTTCATCTATCCTTTTCTCTTGATTTTCTTTATTTGCATACCACGATAGATAGGCAGATGTGTTGCCTCTTTGAAAACAACGAATAGATAATAGGAATGAGAGGAGTAAGTACTTTCTAGAGCTTCGGTTCCGCTCGTGTAACTTCTACAAAAAGAAAAGGAAAGAGAGAGAGAAAGAGAGAGAGAGAGAGAGATCATCTAGAATAATTCTTCCACCCCCTAACGAATCACGGAAGTTATGTAGATACATCCAACCAACCAACGGCCAACAACGATCTTACATTAGAAAAAGGAATTTGTTCATCGAATAAAAACGTTCTATAAATATAAATAGGTATATGTTCGCGTAATTACGCGTGTATGTAATTATTTGAAGATAAAATGAAACGTTCGAACGTTTTTAATCTATCGCGTATAGAAAAAAGAATTTTTATTCTTATATTCCGGATATTATTTAGTTAGATTAAAATAAAACCGGTTGGAATTCTCGTCTACCCTTAAAAAGAATGTCGATTCTTTTCGTATCGATCGATAGTATATCTATTATGTACTCGATATGTAACTTTCACGCGACACATTCTTACTGCATACATTCATTCATACATATGCATGTATAATACTTGAATACTGTCGAAAGTTAACGCCACTGCATACAAAGTAGTAGACAGTTATATAACGAAAAGTTGGATGTGCCAATCGAGACAAACTGTCTCTCTCTCTCTCTCTCTCTTTTTATTTCTATTTCTATTATTTCTCTTTATATTTATTTCTATCTATCTATATATGTGTGTACTTACTCTTGACTAAATTTGCATATCCTTTTCTGGCATATCCCGAAGGATTTACGAATTAACAAATCTGTCAAAGTGCACATTAAAGTTTCTATAAAAAGAACTAACATAATATTATAATGCGAGAGTATATTGTATAAAAAATGTCCGTCTTTCATCTCCATCACGTCAAGTAGAAGATAGAGATACAACTTTGTCTATCTTTTTGTTCTATGCGTTCTCTCTTTCTCTCTATTTCCTCTTTTATGTGTATAATAGATAAATGTGTATGTAATTATGTGCGTGTAATCTATGTATATTTGTATGTACGTGAAGATAAATGTAAACATACGCCGTTAGTTGGAATCATCGTCGAGTATACATTTTCACGATTCGCTAAAGAATCACGTTTCTCTCTCTCTCTCTCTCTCTTTCTCTCTCGTATACTTTTACACTTCTTTCATAAATCTAAATATGTAAATCCCTGTGCAAACGCAGAAGTTGCGTCGCTAAAATATCTTATGTTTAAACTGCGACAATGTGCAAAGGGGGAAAAAAAAAAGATGCGAATAGAATTAGGCGGACTTTAGTTCGAGCGAGTGACGTAACACAAATCAAATTGAAATAGGTGTTGTAACACCGTGGATATTAAAAAATTTTGGAAATAATTCTTGATAAACTTAATATACCGTGGTGGGTGAGATCCATTGAAGAAGAAATTGGACAACGAACACTTTCCGAAAGAATGATTTTCATGTAAAAATAACGAACACCTCGCAGAACGAAATATTCCAAATTTCAAAATACAATGATACGCGTTTGCTTCGTGAGACATACTAGATTACATTAGTAATGTTTATAAATACTAACGACTTTTGTCTCTTTCGAATATATTATATTAAATGCCAAGGAAATAATTCTAATTTAAATCTCTTCATAATTCTCACCGTTTCACGCTCAAGAATAAATCGTACACGCGTATGTATTATTTATATAATTATATATATGGTATATATAGGTATATGTGTTGAAAGCTAATGCAAATATTCCAAATTGTATTTGCCTTTATCGATTTCTCTTTGACAATTTTGATTTGTTACGCGATACACGAGTTGGCCTACAATTGGAATGAAAAAAAAGAAAAAGAAAAAAAAAGGGTTAACGTAGAAACTATAAATAACTATGCGCGTGATAAAATATCTCAGATTCGACGAATTTATTTTATTACGATAAAAGTTTCCGATCGGTCATATCAATCATCATCGTATCGAGGTAATCTGAAAAAAAAAAAAAAAAAGAAATAAAAAGAAGGAAAACCCTGTTTGTTATCGTTTAAGAAAAAAATCATACTATAATTAATGGAAATTGTCTTGTTTCGAATTAAACTATAGTATCTGTAACAAACTATAATTAATGGAAATTGTCTTGTTTTCATTCTCGATTTCTAGCCTCGATGGATGTATTTACGTTATAAGTCTATTACACACAATTTTCATCGACAACGACGACAACGACGACGACGACGAAGACGACGACGAGGATGATGAAGATGACGAGGGGAGTACCGTTATTCTGGTTTAGAAGGTACTTCAAATTGTGTAAAAGATATTGAAATTTAACTCTCTTGTACCGTTAGAGTAGACTTATTACTTCTTATCTCCTGGTATATAATTTTATAATAATTTTATAACACCGAAAAAATAAAAGAAAGTATACGCATAAATAAAAAAATCAAATAAAAATGATGTCTCTTAGGATCAAACATCAAGAATTGGTGTGTGTGTGTGTGTGTATTCGTAAAAATAAATAAACAAATATATTAAATGATCGAGATACCAAATTTTGTAATCACTTTTCAGCGAGAAAAAAATAACAAAATAAATAAAATAACAATTGAAAATAGCCTTGGTAACATAAAACGAATTCGCCAACCAACGATCGTATAGACGTAAGCGTTAAAAGATTTATATTCGTGTGGTGAGATCCTAAAAATGAACTGGTCGGATCTTCGACGAGGATGGCAAGGATGGAACCATCTGTACTGTACTGTTGAAGGCTACTGGGTCAAATGATTATTTATGATCTCTTTCTCTCTTAGAGGAAGGGAAAGAGAGAAAGAGAGAGATTTGTAACGTACTTTGTTCTCTCAACTGTATGTGTGTATATCTGGTCTGACAATAAAGGAAGAAACGAGGGCTAAAGGCCTTGAAAGAATATTCGAATCGTTCATAATAATCAATTTGCTAATTTCTAATTAAAATTTCACATTTTTGTTTTGTTTTGTTTTTTTTTTTGTTTTTAAATAATTTCAGATATAATATCAATCATCGTTTACGACAATTGTACAATTTTGTTCATATTTATTAAAGACCCGTATTGAAATTTGTGCGCGCGCACAAATGATATTTATAAAATTAATTATTATATTACAGATGAAAAAGAAGTATGGAAACTTTGAAATTCTCTCATACCGATATAATTAATAAATCAATTATAATATTTATGATGCAATATATACCAACGTATTTAGAAAGAAAACATTATCTTTTGGATTCTCTCAATTATATTTCATAAATCTTTATGTAATAAATGTGCGTATATAGGTATTAGTAAACGATACTAAACGCCTATCTTCTAACTAAATATGAACTTTTTTCTTATTAAAAATAACATCAAAGAAACCTTAACGATTCGAATAAATTTGTTATGCACTTAATGATCATGACTTAAAGTTAATACCCCATGACACGTTTTATTAAGAAAGTCATGGTGTTACTTCTCGTCTGAGACATTTATTACACGTTATGTCGCCATCTTTACGCTTGCTTAGCATTGCATTTTAATCTTATAATGAAGTACATGCATACGATAGAGAAATAAACATATTTCGAGAAAAATTATTGAAATTCAATGTACCATATGTGATATATTAATTAAAATTCTTTATTACGTATAATAAATCGATTAGAAAATAACAAATTAACTAATTATATGCGATCTGCTGAAAATAATAATAAATAAATAAGATTAAATATATATATATATATTTAAATTTATATATAAATTTTATAAGGAAAAATAAGAGATGATATTAGAAAATAAAATGTGTCGCACAGTATAATCCATAGTAATTCCTGTTACGCAAGATGTTCGATCGACTGAGGGGTTGAAAAGGAAAGGAAGTGTACCACCCTTTAAACTCGAAATAATTTTATACGTTTTTCTATGTACCGTTCCCCTCTCTAAAAGCTTTTATATATACATAGGTTAAAATAAATAGGTACTTTGAAGTTATTGAAAGAAACGTGTATATAGAAAGAATGAAAGAAAGAAAAAAAAAAAAAGAAAAAAAGAAAATAGAAACAGGTTAGACCCTTTTTAAAAATTTCGTCAAGATTACTTACGTATTTCTTTACGTTAAGTGAGATCGGTGCAGCCAAAGGGCCGTTGAAGGGACAAAGAGGGTGGATAGTTGGTTACAAAAATTATATCGTATTGATATCTTCTTCTTCTTTTCTCCTGGCAGTAAAACGTGTGTCTACTCCAATATTTTTTTTTTCTCTTTTTTTCCTTTTTCCTCTTGACGCACTCACGAACTCGCGTAGTCTTATTTTCCCACGCTTTCTCGTATTTTTGTCGAGTTTTGAACCCAGCGAACAACGTCGAGGTAATTATTAAAAATTTCTTTTATATATAAATAACGACAATAATTCTCTTAGAAAATTGACAATTGTTTTTTTTCTCTCGAAGGATATGTGTTGTTTTCGTATTTTACGCACGATAAAGACATGAATTGTGCCGTTTGTCGTATTTTTTTTTCTTTATTCTTCTTTCGTACCTTCTGCGAGAGAATTAAAAATAATATTTTGAAATAATTTAACGAGGGATTTGACAGAGTAATTAGATCAATGGTCGTATCATTTATTCTTCTTCTTCTTTTTATTTATTTATTTATTTATTATTATTATTATTATTATTATTATTATTATTATTACTATCGTTTCCTCTCATAGTCGTACGAATTTCACGTATCGACGAAGGACTTATACGACCTCGACGTTTTTTTTATTCGGAACGGGTTCAGCATTACGAGTAATACTCGTACCTTCAAAATAATTGTACCACGGTGTTAATCTTGAAACGGATATCTGTTAAAAATTTGTGGTTGGATATATTAGTGTGTGTGTGTGCGTGAGAGAGATAGATTGTGTTTTATGTTAAACGCGAGTACCGAAATATAAAACGGCAATATTCGCGGGAATGCGATCCTCTCCACGTTCGCTTAACGTCTGCTTTGACAATCGAAACGAGTTTTATCTCGACACGCTACTTCTATGCTTCATCCCTCCACTACTAGCACTACCACCACCACCACCATCACCACCACCACCACCACCACCAGCAACACCACTAGCAGCAGCAGCAGGAGCAGCAACAACACCACGCACCGCTCCTTCAATCGTACAGTTCGCGAGGAGTTTCCTCTAACAGTGAGTGCGCACCGCGAGATATCGAACCGGCGTGGGTAGTGCGCATGCTCCACCCGGCAACCTCGTGCGTTTCACGTGATTGCTCTCCTTCGACCAATCAAATCGCTCCCATATCCACGTGCTTCTTGCATTCTTGCTACTTTGCTCTACTCTTCTCTGTTCAAATGTTCTCTTCTGTCCCTGTTACTGCTACTACCTCGCTGTTGCTGTTGCTGCTGCTGCTGCTGTTGGCAACAGAAATGATTTTCAAGAATATATCACGAACTGACTACCTAATGCCAATTTCAAAATTATATGATTATAAATCAAAAAGGGAAAAAAAAAAAAAAAAAAGAAAAACTACATTTTACAATGATGTACTTTATATATATGCATTATTATACTTGGTCATGAATTTTATTTTAACGAGGCGTTGTTATTTCTTCCTTAGAATTTTTGTACCTTCGGTAAAGAAGACGCCTTAGGACACCTMCCTCTCTCTCTCTCTCTCCCGCCAATTTATTTCTCGCATTCTAACGTATATTTATGTAAATAATATTTGATCTTTTTCTTTTTTTTTTTTTTTTTTTAATATGTCGCGTGCTAAGTAATTATTATACCTTCTGGTAATATTATAAACACACGTTTAAGTTTACTTATAATAAAATGCATCTTGCACGAGAGTCCGTTGCGAATATCAATTACGTACGCCCTTATCTCGTAAGTTTAAAAATGTCGGTCATACTTGCATCATCATATTTTGTGTATCTATCCGTGTATACGTGTGTACGTATTTATATACACGGTTTGATTTTGATTAAATCGTACCACTCTTTCTTAAAATATTATTATATTCTTCGTAATGTATAACAACGAAGATTATTTTCTTAATATCATTACATTTTATGAACGACATATCGATAATCAGGTATTTACCGAATACATGGACAAGATATACTTGTGTGCATGTGTACGAATGTATAATATATATATATTGAACTGCCTGTCAAGTACTGGCTTTGCATACACTTTTCTCAGCTACAGCAAGTCGATCCTCTTGCAAAAGTCAATCCGGTTCGACGACCATTATCAAAGTTCGCGATTCCTTTTGACTTTCTTATTAAATGTTCCTCTATATATGTATATATAACTAATCTTTAGACTTTATATAATCAAATAAATTGTTAATCTCAAATGCAATGGTAAAAAAAGAAACAGAAGAAACAAAACAAAAGAAAAACCATTTCAAATCGTCCAATCGTATTACAGAATTGTCCGTATGGCGCAATATTTATGAAGTATTTCTTCGTATCGTCGGATTTACGATGCAAAAGTTGTGGTATTTTTATCGAATAACCCGATAAGGTTGAATTCTTAATTAGATAAATATCGTAACCATGTATTTTGCATCTTAATTTGCAAAGCATGTAGAAATTTTTAACGACGTACTTATACGCCTCACTTCGGAATATCTGTAGAAAAATTATACTTCAATGAATATTACAAATGCATCGATACAATACTGATTAAAACGATATCGTCCTTGATCGTGACAATGTTATTTCTTTGGTATTATTAGATTGACTCTGAGATAATTGCGGTTTCCATATATTCAATTTAAAAACATAGAAATTATCGATATTTTAAATTCTACAACTTTTCGAATTGTTTTATGTAGATTATTTTCTAACGTGAAATTTTTTGGAAATAACGTTTGCTAATTGTCTCTTAGCCAAAAACATTGTTTATATGTCGAACAATGTCTGCTGCTTTACGTCCAAAATTAAACTCAGAGCAATAAAATCGCGCGAATGTGAATCTCGTTCATTTCCGTGATTCATTTTAAGGATCAAAATTTAATAATAATGATAATAGTATTCGCTAAAATTATAATATTATTTTTACTCTGTAATAAATAACTATCAATAGATTTATAGTCGGCTAGAAAAAAAAAAAAAATAATAAAAAATCGCAATTATTTTAGCGTCGATCGAATAAATTTAAACGCGTATACACGTTCATCCGAAAATTTCAATGAAAAAATGTATGAATGAAATTTTATTATCTAAAATAGATACAACTATTGACGAGACTTATTTACAGACAGGAAATAGCTTGCAAAAATGTGTTCTAGTGCGTAGGCGATAGCCTACTCAAACAATTTTAACGATTGCCAAGGAACATGGTACGTTTATACAATCAGTGAAAACGATTTACGGATAGAAAACTATTCGATCATTCGTTTAATCATTTTTTTTTCCTGTCTTAATTATCGACAATAAAATAATAAGTATTTTGTTTAATATCAAATGAATCCTCGCGTTTATATCAAACATTAAATTAAATTGATATATTTTATCTCTCTCTCTCTCTCTCTCTCTCTCTCTCTCTCTCTCTTCTTACCTAGAACGCATATCTTGTTTCAAATTAGAAGAATATTCGTACGTGAATAATTGTGTCACGAAAAAAAGGGAAATTATAATATAACGTAATATTAAAATTTGGTTTCTCTCGAAACTATTTTTTCAACTTCTGAATATTCACAGGTCTCATTATTTTATTTAGGAATATAATGTGTGTCAGATGTGAAACACTTCGAACCTAGAGAAAGTGATCTGCAAAACTGTTCCTTTTTTTTCCATCATAGATTTTTTGTTAATTAGTATCGATAATAACGTAAATTAGAAAACATTCGTTCTTCTTTCGTGAATTTTTCTTTTACGTAAGAAACGATTAGAGATATAAATTATTATTATTTAATTGGATTGATTTAAATGATTCGAATTATAAATGAAACATTCGCTAATTTTCACTCTTCATTTATAAATCATTGCGTTTCTCGAGAAGAAAATTCGCGAAGAAAGAAAGAAACTTATGCTTGTTTTCTCGATATTATTTATAATTTAAAAAAAAAAAGAAATTAGTCGAAAGAAAATATTACATGGATATTTTCGGTATTTGATCGTTTTACTTAAAAAAAATCAATCGAAATTTACAAACGAAATAATTCGATAGAAATTTCATTGGACTTTTCACCGGGCCGATTTTAATCGTGCATTTAGCAAATGAAATTTCTATGTAAGGTGTTTGATAGATTTTTCCGGCCAAACAGTATCAATATCTTCTACGAATAAAAATAAGAAAATAATATTCTATTTGATGCTTTATTAAAAATTTAGATACACACAAATTGTAAATCACCTAATTTCTCATTTAAAGTAGGCTGACCGATTATGCGAATGCAAGCCTGCACTTGCTGAAGAGCACTGTTTGTAAAATGCTGAATTTTTTGACGATTTAGTTTTATTTCTGCAATTACATTTTAAATGCATTCCTGCACCAGGATAATGCGATAAGCATAAGCAAAGGTAAACATAATTGAGTAGAAATTTAAGGACAATCCTGTTGCTGAATAAATGTGAACATATTTATAATTTATATCATAGTTTTTTAATAAAAAAAACTGCAAATGACCTATTATTCGTATAACATTTTTTTACATATAGAATACTTCGACACCGTTTGACCGAAAAAATCTCGGACACTCTGCATACTTATATATATATACATTTGTAGAGAGAAATAATAAAAATATCACCGTCACCTAAAAGGAAGCTATCAAAAAGATAGAACTAATTACAACAAAAATATGTTTGTTGCTCGACGTGTAATACATGTGTTAATGCGCGTATACACAAACTTATTTTTTTTTTCCTATAATATACAACGTTGAACTGTCTGTTCTTTTTTATTTTTATTTTATATGGTGTTTTGTGTGTGTATATATATACTTATAGAGACTTTCACCAATTTTCAGACACTTCTTAAATATATACAGAAATAGTAGTAGTAGTAGTAGTAGTAGTAGTAGTCAGTAGTAGTAATAGTAGTAGTAGTAATAGTGTAATAGTAATAGTAGAGTAGTAGTAGTGTAATAGTAATAGTAGAGTAGTAGTATTACACACGAATAAACTTTCAATATGTTGTGTGTTGTGAGATCAGAGGAAGTTTTCAATGGCGGGAATTTCAAATCGTATTGAACACACAAAAAAGCAGGCTTCGCGATCACAACCCATTCATTAAATGATTAATCCTCATATTATTGGTATCACACATTGTAAAGTGGAATTTTGTTAACTATAAACAATTCATTTTAAATAAAACTACCTTATTTTTTCACAATACACTTTCGAATTTTTATATAAAATAATAATAATAATAATAATAATAATAATAAATAGATTTATTTTGTGTGCTATTAATTAAATAGAATTATATTGACATATAAGTATCTCAATTCCATTACTAGGATTATTATTATATCTCATTTTTTTTCTTTTTTCTTTTCTTTTCCACTTTTTAAAAAGACGATAATTCCTTTTTCCTACCATCTTAAAATTCTATTATTTAATTATTTATTTCATCCTTTCTCTAAAAAATAAAAAAAGATAAAAATTGATTAATATATTTACAAAGCTATGTGTTAGTTAAAGTAGAGGAATCAACTCGTCTCGATCGATTTTAAACTGAAGTTTCAATTGTTTATATTTTGTTTAACAAACATACGCTAAAACGACTACGACGATGCTTAAACAAATTTTCGATTAATTAATTAATTAAATGCATATGTATATAAAAAAAACATTATATAATAAATAATAATACTAAGAAAGAAAAAATAATATTTTCTTTTTTATAGTTCTAGTATTTAAAATTAGATGAAACGTGGTGAATTTTATTTACAATTCACAATGTGGACTGAGATACTGTGTCACAAGAGAACAGACATATATAATATTTAATAGATTTTTAGATAAATTAATATTATATAAATAGAAGGATTTAAATATTTTGTTGGTTAAATAATAATTTATCCCAAGTAATTATATTAAATTATAATTTCGATATCAAAAGTAAAAAGATTTGAAGAGAAACCCTTTCGCAAGAAAGAAAAATAGAATATTTGTATGGCTTTTAGAGAATGCATATATATAAATACATTTATTATATTCATAATAATAATAATAATATATATATATAATCATTTTCATATATATATATATATATATATATATATATATATGTATTTATGTATAGAAATCATAATATGCTTTTTTATTTTGCATATACAGGGTAATGGATATCGAATTTGTTTGATGCATAGATTATTTCCGCACAGAAAAAAATATAGTTAAAATAACTTTGTAAAATATACAAATTTTACTTATTATCTTATAGTTCTGATATTATTCATTATCAAAATAATACTTTTGGTCGGAAATAAAACACCCCATTAAAATATGCATACGAATAAAGAATAAAGTTGTTGATTATAATACCGTCGCAAACCTACATCTGTTCTGATGTAAATTCTCAATATATACACACATTTGAATTTAATTAATATTTATATTTATATGTATCGTAATAACTAAAGTATGATGAGAAAATTAAATGCCTGTATCAGTTCTTATAGTCATTTGAATGTTGGTTAATTGTAGATAAGATCATTGATTAAATGAAATAAAGTTGACGAGCGATAATATAATGAAAAACAAAAATCATAATCAATTCTAAGACAAGGTACCGTGTGTTCTTGGTCTCTGGCAGCAACATAAACTTCGAAATCTTGCTACAGGGCCTGGCTCTTCTGATCACCGTTCCTCAACACTTTCACTACCACCACTTTCTTGTTGAGGTCTTGCAATTTGGTATGTTATTAAGTATTCGGGGTATGCTTGTTCTCCTCTATACACTACATATTCGGGGAAAGCTAAACCACCTTGCGATGGTCTACCCATTACACTGTGATGACCAGGTGGTGCGTGAGCCATCTTCATTGCAGAAAATTGTAGGAACGATTTACCCAAGGTAACTCGACAAAGTAATAAATGCCTGAACGAATAAAAAATAAAAATTAATATTTTTATAACATTTCTATCTTCCTCCTATTTCTTTTGAATAAATAAGAATATTAACCTGTGACAGATGTAACAACTTCTATCTTTATGAGAAGGACATCCAGTACCTCCACAAATACCATATACATATTGATTGCTTTTACTACTGTGTTCTGCAAAATATATTCCAGCACCGAACATACCACCAATATACGCATGCCTTTCGTCGAAACCTTTCTGTACAATTGCATTGATGAAGGGACTACCATGGAACAACATTCTTTCATTAGCTTGTGGAACTGCAGAACTTGGTGCAGACCTTGGACCTGTCCCAGGCGATGCTGGAGCAGCTGCTCCAACTTCTTCTGCTACTTCTTGTCTTCTATGAGCGTAGCGTTCCCATAATTTTCGGTTTTGAACCTTTTGTATCTGAATAACACAAATTACTTTTAGTTACAATCGAAATTAGTTTATTTTTTTTATAAGTTAAATTCATTTTGATTTATATTTTTATAGCATACATACCCTAACTATGTTATATCGTGAAAAAATACCACCAGCATGCCCATTATCTCTGTGTTGTCTAATGGTACTTTGCATTTCTTCTTCCACAGCCAAAAATTCTTTATCTTCAGCTAACAAATCAACTAACAATGTTCCAGGAGTAATGGACGGTTGCCATAGAGTGCCTGTGGCAGTAGTTAATAATTTCTCCATCCCCTTAATAAGTTTATGTCTATATCCATAAGCTGTTACGCCAACTTGTTTCAAATCTTCGTGACACATTTCCGCTAATATATCCAACGTAATACGTTCCCTTTCAAATAATTCGAGTAAGTGTTCTAATCCAAGACTTTGAAGGAAGCCTGCTACGGTCGTAATGTTTGAACTATTATTTTCTTTACACATATCTTTAGATTCTCTTTCAGAATTCGATTCGGATGGTGGCATTGGACTTAGACATGAAGACGGTCGAGCTAACGGAACACATAAAGTCATTGCAGCTCCGGAAGGCATGATAACTGTTTCTTGTGTAAGTGGCGGTGGTGGAGTTACTGGTACTGAAAAAAAATAAAAATCAAAAATATTAATAATAATAATAATAATAATAATAATAATAATAATAATAATAATAATAATAATAATAATATATAAATAGAGTCGTTTACAAAATAATTGTAACGTATATGTATGGTATATATTAATTACCGGCAACAATACTAGGTGGTCTACTATTAATAGTACTACCACCATTACCATTCATGTTAATCCCAAGACCAACGCCATTATTACCCGATGGTACGGACGGTACTACTTGCTGAGAAGCCATAGCATCTTGCAACAAACAACGTACATCATCCGCACTTGCTAAATCTACCGGACTTTGTCCTTCTTGATTTTTAAGGAAAGGATCGGCACCGTGTGCTAACAAAAGAGCACACAATTGTGTTCTTCCTTTTTGTGCAGCTTCGTGAAGTGGTGTAAAGCCCCATTTGTCAGTTGCATTTACTATCGTATTATATTTAATAAGTAATGCCGCTATATCCAAATGTCCATAGCTTGAAGCATTATGTAAAGGTATTAAGCCACCCTTATCTTGTGCGTTTACATCCGCTCCTTTTTCTAACAAAAATTCGGCTACTTCTAAGTTGTTATAACCCGCTATATAATCAAAGTTTTAACAAAAATATATTACACAGTTGAAGATCCTTTCTTTTTCTTTTCTTTTTTTTTCTCTTCTATAATCTTCATTGATTTACATGAATTTAAAAAAAAAAGAATATTACAAGAAGAAAATGGTTAGAAGACCTACCTGCAAAATGTAATGGTGTACTGTTCCGACCTTGGGTATCTCTGCAATTGATGTTATCTTGCGTAACCAGCCTTTGCACCCTAGCTAGATTTCCCTTCTTTGCAGCATCCAAAAGTGCACTATTTCCACACAATAAATCTGCAACATCTTGGTCTCCTTCTCTTACTAAATCAAGAGGAGTTGCTCCGTCTCGATTTTTTTTCGTTGCATCAGCGCCGTGTTTTAATAACAATCGAACGATTTCACATTTACCTTTAGCTGCGGCCTCATGAAGGGGAGTAAATTTCCACAAATCGGCGACATTAACAGATGCCCCATGTTTGATTAACAATTCTATTACTTCATAGTGACCATAAGAACAAGCATTGTGAAGAGGCACCAAACCACTATGAAAAATTATATTTCAATTATATATGGATTAATAATTGGCATAGAATTATACTTTATGCATTAGAATCAAGTTAAATTAAGCTTGGATTTTAGAAAATGATATATATATTTCGTATGTATATATATATATATATATATGTATATATATACCCTTTATCTTTGGCATGCACATCCGCACCATGTGCCAAAAGGTATTCGACTACGGGCACTCTATTAAAACCTGCTGCAAAATGCAGAGGAGTAGAGTGTCGACCATCTAAATCACGACAATTTACGGCATGTGGATTCGTTTGTAGGATTCTTTTCACAGCATTCAAGTCGCCAGATTTACTCGCTTCCAAAAGCTGCGCTTCTGCATCGTCTGTTTCACTTTCTGGATCTGAATATACACATGCACACATATACGCAATGCATATGTATAGAGTTATATTTTAATTAAATTAAAAATGAAAATATTTAAAATATTTCCAAAAAAATACTTTACCTTGCAATATTTTAAGAACATTTTCCGCTGCGACTTGCGCCGCAGTATAGCCTTGAAGAGATACAATGGAAGGATTGATGTTGTATGATAACAATATTCTACATGCCTGTACATCGTCCTCTCTAACGCACCTAAGTACATGGATACGTTTTTAGTTTGACGAACTTGGTATTATTCGGTTTGATTAATCTTCAGATTTCCTAACGATTAACATTACCTGTGCAATGCAGTTTGTCTTAAGCCATCTAATTCATTTACTTTAGCATTATGTCTAAGTAATATATCCATTGCATCGTAATGCGAATGGTCGGTAGCTACATGAAGTGGCGTAAGGAAGTCTTTATTTTTCTCATTCATGGCAGCATTTTTTCTAATTAAAATTTCGATTATTTGTTTTCGTTTTGGATAAGGCGATGCGACTGCACAATGCAGTGGCGTATCTCCGGTATACGGATGTTTAAAATTGACAACATCCTGAGATAAATATTTTTTTAATTTAGTTGGATCAGCCTGCCTGCAGGCATCCAATAAACAATGGCCTTTATATTCGTCTGAAATGAAAAATGAAATAAATACATATTCCATTTTAAATATATAATATATAATACAATATTATACTTACACGCTAATCTTTCTTGTAATTCTACGGTTGGTGCTACATCAATAGCGCTTTTACTGTGGCAATTTAATTGAGTCGGATCTGCACCCTCGCTTAAAAGTAAAGAACAAACTTCTGCTCTAGACTTGCTAGCAGCTTCATGCAATGGAGTGAATGCCCATAAATCACTGGCATTCACAGCAGCTCCATGCTTAAGAAGCGCTTCCGTTACTTCGAAATGTCCATAAGAACAAGCGTTGTGCAATGGAACAAGTCCTCTGTCGAATAAATATCTGTGTATTTATTTCTAAATATAGTTAAACATAAACTTCAATTATTTAATCTTTGCCACTTACCCTTTATCCTTTGCATGTACATCTGCACCATTTTGAAGAAGAATTTGTACAACTCTAGATCTATTATATCCAGCTGCTAAATGCAAAGGCGTAGATCTTCGTCCATCGCTAGCATGACAATTAACGTTAAGAGGATTTAAAAGTTGTAACAATCTTTCCTCGTTTCCTGATCTTGCTGCTTCTAAAAGTTCATCTTTCCTATATTCTCCTGTTAAAACTGGCTTGGTAGCAGCATCTGCTAATTCCAGTGCAGTCTTTCCTTCTGCATTTCTAATATTTGCATCGGCCCCATGTTGCAATAGCACTATGCATACGTCTATCTTACCCTTAAAAAGAAAATAATATTATTGTAACTATCATCTATAACTTTACTTCCTCCATTCAATTATAAATGAATTATATTAAAAAACACACCTTAATGGCAGCTTCATGTAATGGTGTATAATTCCAATTATCCCTTGTGTTAGGATTAGCTCCCGCTTCCAAAAGCAATCTCACGACATCGGAATGTCCAAATGAGCATGCATTGTGCAGAGGATGTAAACCTCCATCGTCACGTGCTTGAATGGATGCACCAGCAGAGAGAAGAAATTCAACGACGTCTATTCTGCCATAGCCTAGACAACATAAAATTAAAATTAGAATAACAAAATTAAAAAATAGAGAAACTAAATATATTTTATATTTTCATATACAAATGTATGAAAAGCTCAATGGATTTTTTTTCCTAACAATCATCCCTTATGAAATGTGCTTACTGTAAAAATAGAATTAGCATAGAAAAGCAACAAAAAAAAAAAGAGAAAAAAAACAAAAACAATGAATACAATTATAATATAAAAAAAAAAGCATAAAAAGTTTAATGATAAATCATATGAAGATTTTTTTGTGTACAATATTTCTCGATGGTTGTTATTCTTTAAAAAAGTAAATTATAAAAAGAAAGGGTCATTCATATTCATTTGTGCAAGATATGGAGCTCACCAGCTGCAAAGTGCAGTGGAGTTGCCTTGCGTCCAGCGGTATCTCGTGCATTGACTGTCTTTGGTGTAACCAACGCCTTAACTCTGCTAAGATCGCCAGTTTTGCAAGCTTCGAATAGCTCTCTTAAAGGATCAGCATTACCTGATCCCGATAAGGATTCAACATTGCTTAAAGTTGATCTACGTCCTGCCATTTTATTCCGCCATTTTCACGCCATCGTCCGAATTCGGAGGCATTTTATAATATATAAGAATAAGCTTTCACACGACACACACGACAAAGAACAACAGCCACGACGACACACGACGACCACGACAACGACAACGACAACACAACGACACGATGACGACGATGATGATGTACACGACGACGGCAACGACACGACGACGTGATACGAACGTAATGAACAACGAGATGAGTTGCTACACTGAACGTTCAGTGGCGCCGCCATTTATGTACACAATCGATAAGCGCTAATTATCACTCTTCTGCCATTCTTCTTCTTCGATCATAGCAAGACATTTTTACAAATTCTCATTTATCACGGATACGCCTATGCATGTGTGTGACGCGTACGTGCACCATACAGTCTACCACTAACAAATTACTTCAAAAATCATTGCATTTTTTTTTAAAAAACAATTCCATTCATTTATTCACTACATTTATTTGATCTTATAATACTTGTTGTTTTATTAATATTTAAATATTAGCACACTATTTATGTATGTATGTATTTTTTAATTAGGAGCAGCTTAATATACGCGGTATTTTCTTTAATATCATTGATAAAGTTGGCAACACTGAAAGACAGCTGATTTTGAAAGATCTTTAACACTAAACCTACCGACATTTCATGTATGTCTATTCCTACCATGAAACAAACATATGTATCTTAATATTAAAAGAGATTTTTGCCAATTGGATATTATAAAAAATATTTTTCTGGTGCTACAAAGACACCCCCCGCTTCCCGCTGTTCTATTTAGAAGTTTTTATTTCTGCAGTTTTTTATCAATTACAGCATTATGTATTGCACATTGTCCATATACGTTTTTTTTACATTTTATACAAATTTTGTTAGTCTTATTGACTTTACAATATCTTATATGACAAAATTTCTGTCCAGAAGAGTCTGTAGCTGTATTTATTATTGATTTTGTTGAACATTCTTTGCTTAGCTGTCTCTTCTTCTGATAGTCAGTCCCCAGCTCTTCTGCTAATGAGAATAAAAATTCTTGCCTTGATATTTCTTCACTTGTCGTTACTATATATAAAGTCCAAGCATTTATTTTAGCTAAATCTAAGATATTGAAAAATATCTGTAAAGACCATCTATGACATTTAGATTTCACACCATATTTTCTGGCCATTTGATCGGTTACATCTACACCGAATTTTGTTAAACTTTCAAAACTAACTATAAATCTCTTTCTTTTTTGTCCTCTTCGTATATTCAAAATATTCTCTTCGTCTAAATATCTTAATAATTTCTACTATATCATTATCAATATCGGAAACTTTTTGGTCATCTTTCGAACGAACATCATCGATATTATTTATTTTGTCTACTAAATTGATATTCCTTGAATGTCTTGATATTTATGGGGATAAATATACAAATGATAAAGTAAAAACTAAAATATAAAATTATAAATCAAACAGGGCAAAAACATTGAGACCAGAAAAAAAATAAAATACTTGTAAATCATACCACACCAAATATTGTTAGCTATGTTGACTTTGTCGAAACTATCACTTATACCACGTAATAATTTTTAACTAGACAAGACATGCTATGGATTTTTTTCAAAAAGTAAAAAATAAAAGAAGTTATAAATATTCCAGACCTTGCACCCTTTGATTATCACTTGTTTTTCTCGTTGCAAAATTTTTTACTGGAAAAAAAATTCAAAATTAAAGATGATGTAAATCAAGCACTAGTTGAGTTTCTGGCCTCTAAAAAAAAATTATTTAAAAAAAATGGCACTTAAAAGTTGCTATCACGCTGGCAAGAAGTCATAAGTAACGATGGAAAAAATATTCTACAATAAATATTATTAAATGTATGAAAATTTTGTTATTTTCTTTCAATTCAAAAATGGACAGAACTTTCCGGATCAAATTTCACGATGTTCGCAGTTGGAGGATGGTAGAAAAAGTTTTTAATACTATCATTAACAAAATATTGTTTTATTATTATATATATATATATATATATATATAATTATATTTTCTTTAAAATTAATAATAATATTTAATACTTATTTGTCTTATGTTAATATTGCGCGAACAACTAGTTCTATTGGTTTTCGGCAAACTGCACATTTAGTTATTAAAGTTGCGCAATTTACACACGCGCACATATGTTTGCAGGGTAAAAATACAACTTGCAATTCAGCATTGTAACAGATTTTACATAGTCTTGCATCATCCATAGGCTTACTTAATTCATGTTTTTTTGCAACTGCAGAGCTAGCCAAATTTGAATTTTCTTCAATATTATTTTTTACAGTATTTGAACCACAATTGCTTTCAAGGTTTATATCATCGAAAATCTCCTCTAATGAAGCTGGTTTCGTTTCCTTAATAAAAAAAAGAAACAGTTTAAATTAAATATTTTTTACGTAAAATATAAAATATAGTTAAAATAAATTTTTCAATTTTATATCAAGGAAAAGGTACTTGATACATGCGTCAGAGACAAAGAAAAAAAAATTGAATTACCTTCGATAACTTTATAAATTGTCCTTCTACATCTGCATATTCTTTACCTTTGAACATTAAAAGAAAATGACATTTAACAAACCATTTAAAATGTTCATACCACGGATCGTCATTTGGTTCCCAATCTTTTAAACCTACACCGCAGTGAAAACACAATGTTTGATCTTGTTCTCCCGTATAGAAAAAACCAGCTTCTGCTAATTGCTTAATATCTATCATTGGTTTAGGCCATATATCGAAAGAAAGTACTCTCAATTCTAAGTTAGCATATTTTGGATATATTGGTTGCTTCAGTCTTTGAACTCCTAAAGATTTCAGCCTGGCGTCTGTAGGAAACAGTAGATTGGATAAGTTTTCACTATATGCATTTGGCGGCTGACTTCCTATTTCATGTATTCCACAAACGTCGTATCCACGAGGGCTTGGTACGGGTATCGAATTAGGATCAACGCCAATAGGTACATTACCGCATGGAATATTTCTGACAAATCGACATATTGGTGAATGACGTTTATGATCTCTCATAGGTACATCTCCTTCTTCCCAATTATATACTTCTATTTTACATTCGAAACATTTTACTTTGTCTTCTGTATGCAAATAATAAAATCCAGCTGCTGCAAGATCCTTAGGATCTATAAAATTTACTGGCCAATCTTCAAAAGTTTGTAATCTGATCGTTTCAAACCTATAGTCTTGATTATTTGCTTTTCTTTCTTCTGTTATTATGGTAAGTGGAGGTGGCGTCGGTGATGGTGATAATACTTTCAAACTCTGTGGTTCTTTAGATTGTAGAAAACAGTTTGAATCAATCTTGTTTAAGGTTAACATCCTTATAAATGAATTGTTTATATTAGCCTTTAAAGTGTAATTCAACTCTCTCTCAAATCTGTATTAAAAGAAAAAAAAGAAAAATACCAATAAACAAATAGAATAGCAAATAAATAAAATGTATTTCAATAATGGTTAAATATTATATAAATGATAATTAAAACAAATGACGACATTTTGGAGATAGTCATGCGATAATAATTTTAAGTACAACTTCTAGGATCCATGCGAAAATATGTTTAGTAACAGATGCATGATTTTAACGAACAATGAAAGATAGATATCGTAAATTATTAGGCTGAAAAGGCCTTTTATAGGTCATAAAACAATAGTCAAATAAATTGATAAGATCGTATGATAAGAATATCTGATCTGATAAAAAGAAAAAGGTGCGGCTGCTTTTACGAAACGATAATACGTAGATTATTTTGTATTGTACTGAATCGATTGATGAAAATATAAACAGAAAAAAAATTATCCCTTATCATTCAGCAATATAATTTATAATTAAAATACAGTCGTAATTCGCTTTATTTATCAATCCTTAAAGCTAATGATTATTAACAAAGAAATTAATACGTTCTCGATACGACGACATACTTGTATTCCTTTCACAATATTTCAATATTCTGTACAAACTTATATGATTAATGCACACAAATAATCACACGAAAAGAAAAAGAAGATCGGATGAAAATAATTGAATTTATTGCAATGAAAATAAAATGAAGAGTATAATGAAAAAAAATTCGATAGAAATAAAAAAAGCATAGAAATGGAAATATTTATAATATAATACACGCTATTTCTGTACAGCCATTTAAAAAAGTTCCAGAATACAAATAGAAGCCGAAACGAGTGCGTGTAACTTTTGTATATATATTACGAAACGACGCGAATGAAACTCAGCCATTACAATATATGCTTGTATGTTTTTGTTTATGGTATTCACTATTATTATATACAAACGTACTTTACTGATGCACACAAATGATCACAACGAAAGTAGAATATCAGATTTAAGTAATTGAATTTAATGCAATAGAAATAGAAGAAAAAGTTAATTAGGAAGAAGTAAAAGAAGAATAACAAATGTGAATACTTATAACGTGATACCAGCCATTTTTATACAGTCAAGTTAGGAAGTTAGGGCTAAAGGTAATGGGGCAAAAAATACTGTATTCTTTGATACGAATGCGCATGCGTTAGTGCACGTATTATAAACCAAAGAAAAATTAGAAAAAATCTTTAGCTTTCCTTAATTTTTAATTAGATATTTATACTAAAAATTATAGTAACACGTATTTCTAAAAACAAAATAAAATACAAACAAACAAACACTTCAACAAAAGTTAAGTCGCAGAAATTAAATCTTATTGCGATAAGATACAAACTTTTATTTGATGCTATCTCATAATATATTTGATGATCACGTAAACTATGCCTGATTATTCGTTGTTTATCGATAAAAAAAGCCATATTTATTATGGTACTCACTGGTTTTTTTATATGCTCTTGTTCCTTCCAGATGTTAAAATACATATAGCTGGTTATGAGTGGAGTGAGAAATTTCTTTGACGTTTGGAGAATTAATACAGTTGTAGGCGAAAAAAACATTTACAACTTTAAAATAGATATTGTAATCTAATTTACAAGGAAATTAACTTTTGATCGGTATAAGAATTAATATATTAGTAGTATACTTTTAAGCTGTTCCCGGATTAAAATATTAATGCAAGCTGGCTAGTCAAAGGGAAAAAGGGAAAAGCCTTCAAAGGTTTTGTATATTCATGTCAATAATATGTCATCTTAAACCGATCAAAAGTTAATATCTTGTTAGAAGATACACCCTGTATGTCTGAAAATAAAATCATCAGTTAGTACGTGTCTCTTGAAATTTAAATCATTTCATTCGTATTTTTGTTGTTATTAATGATTAAAATCGGTGTGTACTTTTTAATGATTATTTTTCTGTATTTTCCATAAAATATATATTTTTTTTATCGACAAATGATTGAAAATTTATTAATCTTTTGTACTTGGATGTCAGCTAAAAAATGGGCATTGCAACACAAATGATTATTTTCTTATTTCAAATAAGGAAAACTTTCCTCCATTAAATTTCTATTTTGTAAGAATAATTGTACTAATAAAGTTATGAGTAAGAAATGCATGACAAGCAGAAAAAAATAACTAGAAAAGTTGTTTTTAATCCATACAGATAAATTATAATCTCTAACACAAAAGGTAATAAAACTAATATAATAATTTTGACTTGAATGAAATCTAAAAAATATAAATTTTAAAAAAATTGTACTCAAGGTAGCTGATAAATATTTAAAAAAAAATTTATAAGTGCAAAGGATTAATAAATTTGTACAAAGAATACAAAATGGACAAATGTGGTAGCTTCATAAAATACTTATTTCCAAACTTATATTTGATGTAAAAAAAAGAGAAAGCAAAAGATGGGTATAGAAAAATACAAATGAATTTTTGAATAAATTATATTTATCTAAGCTAAAGATCAATGAAAGTTGTTTTGATACTTGTTAGTATCAAAATACTTACCAGTACAGGTACTGACTTTGAAGACACATAATATTATAGGCTGAAATTAAAATCCTTCTTCTTATATACTAAGTAACAGATATCAGTATATCTGATATAGTACAAGTACGTAGAATTATGGATTTATCGTGGAAATATTCACTGCAAAAATTCTTCCCAGTTAATTTTAACTTATCAGCTTCAATAGAACTTTGTTAAATGATTTCTAAGCCAAGCAATTTTACATGTGTCATTTTGTTACAAATTATATGCAAATAAGTGGTTACAATCCAATAGACTCTCCGAGCTATTGTTTTTCAAACACTTTTAACACTAAACCTACCGACATTTCATGTATGTCTATTCCTACCATGAAACAAACATATGTATCTTAATATTAAAAGAGATTTTTGCCAATTGG
>NW_014569590.1:877767-878847 GCF_001313835.1 Polistes canadensis
AAATATACAAATGATAAAGTAAAAACTAAAATATAAAATTATAAATCAAACAGGGCAAAAACATTGAGACCAGAAAAAAAATAAAATACTTGTAAGTCATACCACACCAAATATTGTTAGCTATGTTGACTTTGTCGAAACTATCACTTATACCACGTAATAATTTTTATTATAAACTGTAAAATTTTGATGACTACTGTTCAATCGCAAGATCATACTGTCGTACAATGACCGCTATGCATTTGCATTCCGTCATTTATTGGAACACCTAAAGTATTTATCGCAACAGAAAATTCTAATCGTATTCACAAAAAAAAAGATACAAGAGAAAAGGTTTTACAAAAAATAAAGAATATTATTTTAGGAGCACAGAATGTTTCATTCTGTCGAAAAAAATAAGAAGATTATCAATTGCTACTTAGTTATCGCGTTTGGTATCAACAACTTTATCATTTACTAATTCTTAGAAATTCTTTGATTAAATGATTACGTGACGTCTTATTTTTATAAATATTATCTCCTATCTTTGTAGGAACTTGTTTCTAATATTTTAATCTTATTATATCTTAAATACTTAAAGTTGAGTATCATATATATAAACAATTGAAGTATTAATCATTTACTCATAGAATTTATAAGAATTAGATAATAATACTGATGTTCTTTTCCTAATACTTATTTTCTTACCTATATTTCTCATCGACGTTTGTAAGATAAAAATAAAAAGGGAGAAAACGCTGAATCATCTGAATAGATTCTATATTTGTCTATAATGAGAATCAATTATATCAGCTGTGCAATATCATTCATCAGATTTCAAGAAAGTATTGAAATGTGTAAACAAATATGCAATATAATTGCAGTACATTGTGCATCTTTGCAATTTCTTTGAAAAGTTTCGGTAAATATTTTTTATACTAAAGGTGAATAGATTTTAATGAAACGTACGTAAAACGTTAATGCCGTCCATAAATATCAAGACATTCAAGGAATATCAATTTAGTAGACAAAATAAATAATATCGATGATGTTCGTTCGAAAGATGACCAAGAAGTTTCCGATATTGATAATGATATAGTA
>NW_014569590.1:879102-884102 GCF_001313835.1 Polistes canadensis
CATTAGCAGAAGAGCTGGGGACTGACTATCAGAAGAAGAGACAGCTAAGCAAAGAATGTTCAACAAAATCAATAATAAATACAGCTACAGACTCTTCTGGACAGAAATTTTGTCATATAAGATATTGTAAAGTCAATAAGACTAACAAAATTTGTATAAAATGTAAAAAAAACGTATATGGACAATGTGCAATACATAATGCTGTAATTGATAAAAAACTGCAGAAATAAAAACTTCTAAATAGAACAGCGGGAAGCGGGGGGTGTCTTTGTAGCACCAGAAAAATATTTTTTATAATATCCAATTGGCAAAAATCTCTTTTAATATTAAGATACATATGTTTGTTTCATGGTAGGAATAGACATACATGAAATGTCAGTAGGTAATGAATATAATTATTTATATTAAGTAAAAAGTTTGTATTCCATTCCAAATCTAGTTAGGAGAGAAATAAATTTAAAATACTTGATTGTTTAATTTCGAAACAAACTTTTGTAATCATTTTAAAAATTCCTTCCAAAAAGTTTAACAGTATTTTAAACGTGCGATTACGTTTCGATCGTGCACCTGTTGTCTTCTAATTAAATTTGTTATACGGAGTATAAAGTTTAGGTGAAAAAATATTAGAAAGAAATCTTTATTTTTTTGAATAATACGAATCGCTGATATTATATCAATATTATTCTTATTCCATATCTTTATTCTTTGGTTAATAAGTTTTTCTTTTTAAAAAAATGAGGGAAAAACTATGTACTCTCGACTTATACTTCGATATATCGAAGAAAGAAGTGTCACCATCTATCGATTAATGTTATAATTATATAGATAAAAGTTGTATAAATTGACAAGACAGAAGTATTTATTGTTAGTTATTTAAATAAATCACACATTTCATTATTACTTATAATGTTATATTAATTATTATATTAATCGATAGTGTAATAGATTGTAATTATAATTATTTATATTACTTGTTATACTTAAGTACTGTACGTACATAACCCATAAAGATGTTATGTATATTATAATGCAACTATATCGACAAACCAAGTTACTCGGAGAATAAACCAAGAAATTTCATCTTAATTTTTTTTTTTATAATATCGGTTAATTATAACGTTGTTATAATGGCTGATTTATTTGACATAGCGAATATAATTACAAGTGTAGGCGTGAATGCTGTCAAAATAAAATCAGAGCCGGGTTTGCCGCAAAAGTCATCGAATGAAATTTTAACTGAACTTTTCAGTACCTTCGATGCGGATGAGGGTATAGTATCTCCGGATAATAGTTATCAACAAGTTCCAGATGCCATTGTTAAGTCAGAGAAGAAAGAGAAAACGCAGATGGAGAAAAGAAAAAAGAAGAGCAAGAAGAAACATAAGCATAAAGAAAAGAAGCATAAAAAAAGATCGAAACACACTTCCTCGGATAGCAACAACAGTGATATTGAAAGCTCTGGTAAATTACCATTATTTATAAATGTTTTTTCTTACTATTTATCGATGTTAAAATGAATATATAATGTATAGTAATAATTATGATTCTTGTAGTTAGTAAAAAAAAAAAAAAACATAAGAAGAAGTCTAAGCGCAAACATGAATCACATTCAAGCAAATCATCTGAATCGGATGAACCTAAATCTAAAATTACCAAGATTGAAAATAATGTTTCCTTTACCGATGAACAAAATATTAGAGTTGAAGATTCTCTTAAAGAGGGTGTCAATGATGTACAATTGAGAGAAGTAGCATCGATAAAGGAAGAAACTGAATCTTTAAACAAGTGTATGACTCATGATAAAGAAGATAGGCTTCTTGAAAGTCCTGAATTACCACCTATTCCAAAGAAAGAAGACGATGAATTTGAAGAATCTGTATTACCGAAAATTCTTGGTTTGTTGAAGTTTTCATTCATATCTAATATTTTAAAAAATATAACATGTATAATGTATGATTATTAATAGTTACATGTATTGTAATATCTTTATACATAGATAAACCAAAACAGCCTGTACAAGGAAAAATTATTATAAAGGATCTTAAAAATAGTATTGTTTATAATGAAACGGTAAAGGAAATAGAGAATAAGGAGAAAGCTAAAGCTGCGCGTATGGAAGATGGCGAATTAACAGACAGCAGTAATAATAATAGAACACCAACGTTAAGTCCTACGCCACCACCATGTAATTCATTTAGATCTCCTACATTAAGTCCAGATGACACACTTAAACCTGAATCAGTGGGTCCATTGAAATCTAAAAACGACCTTAGATTAATTTTAAGAGAAAAAGAAAAGAAAAGATTAGGGACAACAGGAAAATCAAGGAATTACAATGATAAAGATCGTAAGGATATAAAATCATATAATAAAGTTAAAAATAGAAGTAACAAACGCAGTCGAAGTTGTCACTCGCAAGAAAGAAATAGATCGAATTCCCAAACACGTTCTCATCGTAGTAGAAGTAGAGGTAGGGATAAATATTCAGATAGAAGTAAGGAAAGACGCGACAGAGATAGAAGCTTTGAACGACGAGATTTGAGAAGAAGCAGGGAGAGGAGGAGACACAAAAGTCGTAGCAGAGAGAGAAGTAGAGACAAATATGTACGAGGGCGAAGTAGGAGTAAGGAAAGAAAGTTGGTATTTTTTATTTTTTATCAATTATATGTTTTTATTTTATCTTGTAATAAACATTTTTCTTTTTTACCAGAGAACGTATTGAAATCGATAAAAAGAAACTACTGGACGAACTTACAGGTTGATATTTTTATTATGAAAAAAAATAACAATTCTTAACACATCGAACGCCAGCCTTGTATTGTTGTGTGATTTTTTTTTATACTCTAAGTAATAAGCATTTTTACGCGTTGATAAGTTGTACTTGTCGTCGTTTATTTTTTTCCACATTCTACATTCTACTTCTTATAAAATATATATAAAAATCTACAAAATATTAGATAAATAGTCACTCTGGAAAAATGTATTTAGAAGTTAGTATCTGTTTTGTAGTAAACAAGCAATATGAGTGCAGATGTTCAACGTGTTATTATTTTTTTTTTTTAATGACATATTTCACATACATTTTTTTTTGCTTATAGATTTTTGTAAATCTTTATCAAAGTCTGAAGCATTAGGAGAATTATCCAATCTATCGTCTGAAGAGGATGGAAGTGAATCGGAAAAAGGTTTCCATCATCCTTTTCTCCTAAAAGAAAGGCCAAGTCCAATTGTCATGAATATTCGAGTATGCCTCATTTAAACAATTTTATGAAAAAGTTTTTCAATACGTCATACATTTTTATATCCTTTATAAACATTATTTTTATGATTGTTTTTTAGAATGCAAAGCAATTACCAACAAAAACATTTCAAGAAAAGACAGCTGAATCTTCAAATCAATTGCGTCTTCAATTTCCTGTATCTAGTGGTCAGCATCATAGAAAAACTGGTCAGTCTACCAAATATTTTCTTAAATAATGATGGTATTCACTAAAATTTTAATACTAGCATTATTATTTTCATAAATTAATACAGAAAGTGAATGGATCCCTGTGACACCAAAAAAACCAGAACCAAAAAAACCGTTTGTACAAACATCGGTACCATCTGAACCAGTTTCAATAGTGCCTAAGCCAAATTCTATACAGCCAGTACAACCTGTACAACCAGTAGTTTTTCCACGACCATCTATGACAGGAGTATTAAATTTGACATACTTTAAATTAAATTAAATAATTTTGTCTATTTTATTTGTTACGTTATTATTTAATTATAGCCAGTTGATATTGGATCTATAGTGTCACAGAGATTAGCTGCTATGAGAAAGTTGAGAGAAAATCCGAATGATGTTGGTGCATTAAATGAAATGTATAGAGCACAAAATGAGGTATCTATCATTTTTTTAATTATTAGTTTAAATATATAAATATATTAACTAACTATACGAGCTTTTTAAAATATACTTTTGATGCTTTTACATAGATGAAATCCTGGGCAGAAAGTAAACAAATGCCAGGCCAGTTTACTGGTAGTACAGGTGCCAAAGTGCTCTCACCTGCTGAGCTTACTTCAGGTTATCAAGCATGGGCTCATAAGGTAACTGTATTGTAGTAACTAGGGCTCGTATTGTATGAATGTATGATACACATTTTGTTTCTTACATTAAGATACAATATATGGGCCTTTATCATATAATTCTGTTCAAATCCTTTTATATTAAAAATGTAACATGCCCATAGGATCAATTTTGGTAGATTAATCGTAAGGGAATTTTGTCTATTATGATAATAGCATAAATATAAGTAACAGAAGACTAAATTGAAAACTTGGCTACATTTTAATTTCAAATATTAGAAAATGTTCTTTATTATATCATTATTAATTAATCGTAACATACATAGGGCCTGTTACTTTTTTACTTATACACTGATTGATATTGCCTGTAACAAGTTTTCAGGTACAGTCTTTCCTAAGATCAATAAAGTAATTCATTATTGATCTGATGACTGTGATGTAGGCACAGACCACTTCTCAAGTAGGGGTGGACTCTGTGTCTGCAGGAACACAAGAGAATCATTATTTCTCTAAATATTTTAATAGGTATAATAAAAAAGAGAAAATATTTCCAAATAATGAGGATAAGGGGAAAAATATTGTGCGATTATTAATAGTTACTTTATCTTGTGATCTCTTGTGAGATTATTGCTAACTATCATCAGCTTTGTACCGTAGGATCCCACACAGACAGAGACTTTAATAATTTTCTTTTAATGATAAAGCTGCGATATTTAGCATTAGTCTGCATCCACCTGAGGGTTTGTTACAGGCACATAGCTACCTCACAGAAGACATAACGTCAGCAGCCTGATGGCCGATTTTTAATTTTATCGGTAAGTATGCTTGCCCAAAAAAAATTCTAAATTGTAGGATTTAAATAAGTCAATATCGTTTAATAAAGAATATTTATGTAAATATATGTACATATATANTAGTAATAATAA
>NW_014569590.1:886602-896869 GCF_001313835.1 Polistes canadensis
GGGAATGGCTTTATTACAAAAGATGGGTTGGCGACCAGGTGAAGGTTTGGGTAAAAATAAAGAAGGTACATTGGAGCCGTTACAGCTAGAAGTGAAATTAGATAAAAGAGGTCTTATTTCGGAACAAGATATTGGACAAAAGATTAATAAAATGGCTAAACCAGTAATACCGGCTATTAAAACATTAGAAGGTACATTTATGTGAAAATGACATTTTATTTTAGAATATTTATATTTAGATATTTAATGATGTCCAGTTATTGTATAAAGGCAAGCATCCAGTATCACTGCTCGGAGAATATTGTTCTAAACGAAAACTTGGTGCTCCTGTATACGAATTGTGTTTTGAGTGTGGCCCAGATCATAAAAAAAATTTTCTATTTAAAGTATGTCTAAGATATATTTTCTAATTGACAATTGTTATTAATAAATTTAAACAAATGTTTGTCTATTTCTTATCTTTCTACAGGTTAAAGTAAATGGTATTGAATACAAGCCGACATTTGCTAGTCCTAATAAGAAGCAAGCTAAAGCAGAAGCTGCACAAATATGTTTACAAACATTAGGTTTATTATCTTCTTAGATCTTTTTTTCGATATTGTACAGCGGATTAAATTATTTAATCTAATTACAAGTTTATAATATATTAAACTGTTCAATTTATTATATATATATATAATAATATATATGTATATATATATATATATATATATATATATATATATGTATATATGCGTTTTGTGTTATATTTCCTTCTAATTATAATAATACATCATTTTAGGCATTCTAATAATATTTAGAAGTATTATAAAACATAATTCTATTATATCAATCGCAAAATCTTATGATCTATGATTTATATATTATACTAATTACGAATACTTTTGAAATTTCGTACGCATGAAAATGGCTGAACAAGATGGCGTAATGATCGTAGACTGCTTTACACCTTATATGATGATCAATCTTGGCTATATTATTCTGTGTCATATTGTTGACATTCAAGGATATAGTTAAAGGATTATTGGTTGGGAAAAGAAATGTTATACATTGTACATAGGAATGAATATACTGTAGAAAGAGAAATAACAATTGTTTTTGTTAAATTATATATAATTTTAAAAAACTTATTGTAAATTATTGCATGTGATGACTTTAGGCAAATTGATTATAAATGGATGATCTTGTAAAATTTAACATTAAAGAGGTTAAGTGTGATTTGTTACCGGCTATAAATGAATGCACTCAACGTGGTTTACTACATACAACTAAATGGTACGTCAAATGATTTTTGGATTTTAGAATAAGAAAGTAAATCAAAATTAAGTTAACTCTTTATATTATAGGCTGGCAGAATTGAATTATTCATTAAAAGATGTCAAAGTAGATTTACACGATGTTACTACAGACGTTAGTGTGATAGAATCCAGTGAAGAAGATGACACCTATATCTTAGCTAAAACTTATTTTGATTTAAAAGAATACGATAGAGCAGCATATTTTACTGAAAAATGTACAACTCCAAAAGCAAGGTTTTTGTATTTGTATTCTCGCTACTTGTCAGGAGAGAAAAAGAAAATAGATGACATGACGGATATACCACCAGACCCTATGAAAAATGATTGTTTAAAATTACTCTGTGCTGATTTAAGGAAAGATCATTTGGCTGGTAAATTAGATGGCTTTTGTTTATATTTATTTGGAGTTACTTTGAAAAAACTTCAGCTTAACAAAGAGGCAACCGAAGTTTTGATTGAATCCACTCACAAGCAGCCAATGCACTGGGGTACTTGGTTAGAGTTAGCTGCATTAATCACTGATAGAGAGAAGTTGGAAAGTTTAAGTCTTCCAAATCATTGGATTAAACATTTCTTTATGGCACACATGTATTTGGAGTTGCAACTTATTGACGAGGGCTTAGCTATGTATTGCGAATTACAGTCTATGGGTTTTGAAAAAAATTCATATGTACTTGCTCAAACTGCGATTGCTGTTCACTATAGGAGAGGTAATATTAGTGTTCTTTTTTTATTTCCTATTCAAGTAGCATTATTTTTTTAATTATTTTATTCTATTATATATAAATAATTTGTAGATGTTGACAATGCTATAAAAACATTCAAGCACATAATTAAAGAGGATCCGTATTGTCTTGACAATATGGATACATATTCAAATTTACTTTACGTTAAAGAAATGAAAGTAGAATTAGCATATTTAGCGCATAGAGCAACGGAAATAGATAAATATCGATTGGAAACATGTTGTATAGTAGGTAAGCTATTTTCATATTTATTCAAATTTTAACTGTTTGAGTCTCAAGCAACATGACCACATTGTTCAAATTTCTTGTTATAAAGTGCTACACTATTGAATTATGATGCATAATTAATATGTATATATGGTCGTGCTATTTGGCATTTTTCTGAAGATTCCTGGGACTTGAACGGTGAAATAAATTGGTTTGATTTCTTTCAAGATTGCAAAATATTCTACGAAATGTCGTTTATTTATAGGAAATTATTATAGTTTAAGAGCAGATCATCAGAAAGCAGTGATGTATTTCCACAGAGCATTGAAACTTAACCCACAGTATTTATCCGCTTGGACGTTACTTGGTCATGAGTTTATGGAAATGAAAAATACTAATGGTGCAATTCATAGTTATCGTCAAGCCATTGGTACTTTTTATGAATACGAGTTATCAGTTATTAGATTGTCTATTAGATTAATTATTAAATGAATTTGTTTTGTGTTTTATATAGAAGTTAATAGAAGGGATTATAGAGCATGGTATGGCTTGGGTCAAACTTATGAAATTTTAAAGATGCCTTCTTACGGGTTGTACTATTACAAACAGGCACAACTTTTGAGACCTCACGATAGTCGTATGGTTCTTGCATTGGGCGAGGCATACGAAAAACAAGATAAAATTCAAGATGCACTCAAGTGTTATTTTAAAGCATGCAACGTAGGGGATATCGAAGGAGTAGCTTTAATAAAATTAGCTAAGTACGTTTTTTCTTAAGAACGATTCTTAATTTACAAGTATTATTAAGATTATTTTATAATTAAAATTATTGTAGTCTCTATGAAAAGTTGGGCGAACATGATCATGCAGCTGCAGCCTATACAGATTTTGTAATGGATGAATTTAGAAATGCCGATAGAACCGAATTGAGTCATGCTTACAAGTATCTTACGCAGTATCATTTAAAACGAGAACAATTAGATAGAGCAAACCATTACGCTCAAAAATGTCTTCAATTTGATGAAACCAAAGAGGAAGCTAAAGGACTTTTAAGGACTATTGCACAGAAAAGAGCAAAAGTTGAAGAGAATTCAATGGTGGTATGTACAAATTTTATTTAAGTCTTGTCTTACAATAATGTTTTTACACAAGTATTGCTTATGTTTCCTTCCTCATAATATTGAATTGTCATAGGTAGAAGATATGAATGAAACTGATCCAGTTATAGAGCAAAGCGCAAGGACGGATGCTGCACCAGGAAATCAATTGTCACCCATGAATTTATCCTTCACCCCTACACCATAGTAAAAAAGAAAAGTAAAGTCATTATTTTTACATTTTTATAAAATTTGATCGCAATGATTCCATAAAATTTATATATCATTTTCTTAAGGAGAAACTAACAATCTTTCTCTCTCTTTCTACGTATTTCTACATATATAAACATATATGTATGTATATATAGAATAATTATTACCTTGTTTTATATTATTATTAATTCCAAATCGTGCTCTTTGTACTTTTCTTTGGAATTTACTTGTTTATAGTTGTTACACGTATCGGTGTTCATTTGGCTTTTGTCCGTGGAATTATTATTTGTTTTAGTTTTATTATTGGAGGAGTCTAAATCTTCGCTTTTAAATGAATCTTCATTTCTCAATGTGATTTCGTCATTAGTTTCGCAATTTTCATTATGTGCTAATTCGTTTATCAATTGTCCACTACTTTCATCTTTATCCTTAACGACATTATTTAACCATCCCGATTTTGTTGTCATCTCTTCCCTCTCTATTTTTACTTCTTCTTTATATAATGTTGCTCTATTCATGCGTTCAATTTCCTCCCTTTTCATCATCCATTTTTGTACTTTTTCTATCTCCAATCCTTCTTGTTCTAATTCCACGTATTCCTCCCAAATCTTTTTAGCTTTTTCATATTTATTAATAACCATCCAACTATCCGTCCTGAATATCATGAAAATTGTCATTTGTATATGGTAGTTTTTGCTAAAAGTAAAAAGAGGATTATTGACCCCTGCCCAACATGTCGGTATCACATTTGAACTGAATTGGAAAGGAGAATTTGATATTCTTTCTTCTTCTGGTAGGAATAGGTTTTCCAGGCACATATTAAGTTCATCCTAAAAACAAAAATTAAAACCTAAATTAATATACATTCTACATTTTAGATCTTCGTTTATCCTTAGAGTTGACTTCTTTATACATGTTGGAAGACAAACGAAATGACCAAAGTATAAAAGAAATGACAATGTAATCAACGATAATCGGTTTTTGATGGGTCGGAAGATGGGTCGGTAATAAAACCAGGCTGGGGTTGGTGAAATAAGAAAACAAATTTGATACATTCTTTCATTTGAAATTTTGTTTTCGGGAAAATTTGTTTGGAATTTTGAACGATTTCAAATGATTTGATTTGCCGTTATTCTGAACGATTGTCTTTATGCGAGTTAAGAACAAATTGATTGATATTAAACTTTGTTTATTATTGCTAATTATTATACTTTACATAATTATTTTGTAATAAAATTATTATTGAAAATTGTACGTACTCTTAATTAAAAATTTTTTATTTTAACTTCACAGTAATGTAACTTCACAAGACAAATGGAAACGATCTATTACTCTCTTTCTCTTTCTGATACATTATATAAATTCTGTGCCACTTTTCATAATAATTTTTTCATCGATGTTTATCAACATTAGTTCGCGGAAAGCATAATAAGGCCAATCAAGTTATATTTAATCGTTTAAAATTCAAAATCGAGCTTCTCGAAATTAAAGTTACAAACGAAATAATATTAAATAGAAATAAGACCAAATTTTGTGTGAACAAATTTCACGTAGGATCACTGAGGAATATCATAAAAAAAATTACCTGAAATCTTATTCAAATAACAAAATAATAAAGAATATGCATTTTGCACTAATAAATTTATTGAAATAAAATTGATACATTTATTAGATAATATAAACGACTTAGCATACGGGACCCAAAAATAATTCCGATCAGTATGATTCATTAATGTTTACGAAAAATATGGTCGGAGAAAAAAATTCAATATTATAAAATGATATCTTTTAAAATATAAGGATACAGAAAATATTAAATTATGTTTCACACAGTAATTTGCTTATAAAATTATTTTATATTAGTTGTGTAAGGAGTTCGATAAATAATCGTAAAATCATCTCCAGATGCTAATTTATTTAATTGTAAGCGGAAAATATCATCGAGCACAAATTAATTAATACTTTACTATCTAAAATATCCATGTTCATTGTACTTTGTAATATATGATCTATTTACGTTGAAAAGTTTTGAGTCTAATATAGAAACAATTTTTTTATAAAGAAAATAATAGTGTTTTTGTAGTAGTTCAAAACTTTTCAACCCACTCTTCTAGCTAAATAAAATCAAATAATTTTTAAACTTAGTCATTTCATTCAACAAAATTAAACTTGAAAATTTTTCCAAGTTCGCGTGATAATGATTATCATTAATCCGTTTTACAATTTCAACGAACGATATTATTATTTTTTTAAACATCCAGAGACTTTTATACAGAGTTGTAGATTTAATATCTCGTTAGAAATTCGATGCGTATCGTTTGTACGAATACATTTTACTACAAATTGATTTGTTCTTTTTTTTTTTTTTTAAATTTTGATGGATAATGTTCCTTTAAAAAGAATAAACGTACTTTTTCTTCATCATCTTTTTCTTATTTTTTTCATGTAGCTACGCGTTGAATACGAAGCAAGGTGGAATCTTAACGATTATAAAACTTTGTTATAGGCATGGACACACGCAAGCATGCATCGCACGCGAGCCAGTATGCGGTAAGCACACAGCATGGGAGGCAACCAGGTTGCATGCACGCACGCATGCACGCACGCACGTATCTACGCGCGTATATACGCAAGACTTTTGCTTTAATATATTCGATCTTCTTTACAATAACTCGGACTTATTGACGTCAAATATATTTGTATAAATGAATAAACGAATACAAGGAATAACGAAAACGATCTCTATAACGATGAAACAATAGGTGGTATTTTAATAATTTAATTGATCGTTAATAATGAAATAATATGCGATACTTTGTTACATACAAATCTCGAGAAAATAATTTAATTAATTTTACACGGTGATAGATACATTTCTTAATTTCTTCAATTAATTATACATATTTCCAAGTTAAATAAGCATAAAGAATATAATCAAACGATCGATAATGATAAAACAGTACGTGGAAGATATTGTATACTTTGTAATAAATCTAAAAAATAAGTTTAATTAATTCGATGGGGGATAAAATAAATCTATTTTTAATTTCTTCATTTGGTCATACATACTTTGAAGTGTAAAATATGAAAGGAATGTACGTGTGTTTAATGAACGATAGAGAAGGAAAAAGAGAAAGAGAGAGAAAGAGTGAGAGGTGCTTCGACGAGTTTTGAATTTGGCGCGTTTTCGCTGGTTGCACGGCAGCCATATTGACTATATACTCCCGAGCAACTTGGAGGATGTTTGTGCGTACCTGGCACGATCGCTGCTCTCTCGCGTTCGCTGTTTTATTCACCGTGTAAACGCATTCATATTAACGCGTCAAATTCGGTATCGGGCGGTAATTAATACGCTTCTTGATTTAGTTTATTTCTTTTGACATGTCAAGCCAAATATGCTTAAAGTGGAACAGCTTCCTGAACAATATCGCGACGAGCTTCGAGAGTCTTTGGGAGGAAGAAGGCCTGGTGGACGTGACACTTGCTAGTGATGGACAGTGTCTTACGGCACACAAAGTTATACTTTCTGCCAGTAGTCCATTCTTCAAGAAAGTCTTCCAGGTAATTAATATCTTTATTGATTTCTTTTTTTCCCCAACATTACTTTACAAACAAATATCTTTTTTTCTTTTACTTATCCGTCAGATTTCTATTTATCTTTCCCTTTCTTGTTAGTTCAAATGTTTGACAGCTGCCATTCAGATCTTGCCATGCTTTTGACACATTATTCGAATATTTATCTTTTAATTGTTTCTTATAATTATAAGTAATATTTTGTTTTTATGCATTATATACAGTTTTACTTTTTTCTTCACTTATTTATTCAATTTTCTTCATAGGCAAACCCATGCCAGCATCCAGTCATAATACTGCAAGATGTCCGCTTTTGTGAGCTTGAAGCATTACTTATATTTATATATAAAGGAGAGGTTAATATAGAGCAGAAAAATTTACCAGCATTATTGAAAGCTGCTGAGACGTTGCAAATACGTGGCTTGTCGGGGGGAGATATATTCTCTAAGGATTCTTTCAAGAGGCTGGCGGATTTGGAACAAAGCATTGACGTGGATATACCTGTCGTCAAGGAAGAAACACCTAAAAAGAAACAAAAAGTTTGTAAACAACATAACAATTCTATACTGGAGAAGGCGTTAACACCTAGAATATCGCAATCTGAAAATACTAGCGAATCCAATGAAAGCGAACAAAGCGGGAAAGACATAGATCATGGTTCGGCTGATGTTTTGCCAGATCCTGTGTTTCATCGTTTAGAAATGAAAGTAAGTTTATTTAATATAAATGTTTGATAATGTCTATAAACATAATTAATTATATGTAGAAAAAGATATTTAAATAATTTTAATATTGTAGATAGAACCGTTAGAGATGACACCGGAAGATTTACAAACAAGAAGCTCCATCGAAAAAGATCCAACGGAAAGATTGGACACTGGACAAATGGATGGAATACAAGGTCAGTTAAGTAAATATCTTTTTATTTTTTAATTCCATATTTACGTATTAGCATATCATTTTTTTTCTCTTCCACTTATTTCAATGTTACCTATTTTCTTTGCGAGTTATACTTTTGTTAGATAAATTAATTTGCATATTCTAGAAATGATTTTCCTTTGCATAAGTTACGTGTTGGATTATTTATCAGATATTGGGGACTTCTATGACTTTTAATTATAATTAGGAATGATTCGTTGTTATATCGTAGTTCATATTTATTTTATCTATTCGACTATTTTTGGAGATCGAAAGCACAGGTTCAAAAGTGCATTCTTTAAAAATTTTTTTACGTTTTAAACTTCTCTTATTTTCATAATTAGAATTTTTTTGTTACGATAATCGATTGAAATGTGAAATTAATGTAACCAAATTGACTTGTATAGTTTTTGATTTGTATTTTAGGAAATTTAGAACTCGGAGAGCAGAGAAACATTGAAACTTTTATAAATGATTAGTGAAAGTCAATAATTTCTCTGAATAAGTGATACATTTATTATATTTATTTCTTCATTTATTACATTTAAATACTTAAGAATATTCGAATCATCTTTACCGGCAGCTATTAGGTACCGGAGGCATTTTCTTTGGTACCGAATTTGAAGCTTGCCAGAATGTTTAGTTTGCTTTGATCGTAACTCTTTAGTTGTCGCTCGATTAGCGATTCACATTTAATTTTTCGTTTGTTACGCCATGAGGTTGTTGAGAAAAAGATGGAACGAGAGGGTACGAAAGTGAGAGAAAGGGCAATTGCGTGTGTGTTGTAGGAGGGAGTGAATGAAAGGGAAAGAGAAAGAAAGAAAGAAAGAAAGTATCGTATATATATCAGTAGGTGCATGAATATGATGTATGAGGGAAAGAAAGGGAGCTTGAAAGAGTTAATGTGAAAGGGCAATTGTGGAGAGCTGGATAATATATTGTTAAATATTTACTTTATGAAAAAATAATATAAATGATACACGATAAATTATTTGATCCAGCTTTTCATAAATAAATACGCGCATGCGATCGATCGTTTCACCGATCATGATCTGGATCTTATCTCTCGTATATAATCCCGATCCAAATGTTCAAGAAACCGTGTGAAACGAAAGTCGAATGTGCGCGCTTATATATGTATTTGTTTTGTTTGTGTTGTGCGTGCGTGCTTGCGTGCGTGCGTGTTTGCATACGTAAGCATCGCGCGTTTTTGTAAGCGTATGTCGTTTGCGGGAAGATCCGTGTCTAAAGTGCGCTGTGCTGATGTGTGTGGCAGGGTCTGGGAACAGTCCTGCTGAAGACATTTCCGGTATATCTGGATTATCCGGCCTAACTGGATTCTCGGACGTGAAGCCGCAGCTTTACTCGTATCAGCAGCTACCTTACGCCGATCTACTACCGAGCCCGGACATAATCTCAACGTGGGCGTCATCTCGACCGATGGATCACCTAGCATGCGATCTCATGAAGATCCTCTTTACTCCCGAAGAGAGGATACTCTGCAATGTCAATGGTAAAATGGGAAAGCAGCAATTCGATAGCAACAAGATACACCTGATAAGGGAGGTTTTGCTTCACTTTAGTGGCATCACGCCAAACAGCATCGAATGGGAGGAAGTGTGGAAGAATTGCGTAACAAAGATCGACACTAGCAATAGGGGTTTGAAAAGGTATCTCTTTCAGAGGCGATCCGTTTATACGCAATGACTAGGGCGTTTCAAGTCAGGGGTCAAACGGAAACGTTTCCACTGGCTGGAATAGGCCATTTTCGATCTGCCGGCGTCACCATATACTTTTTCTATCACCCTTATTAATTCCCTACCGTCAACTTCCTCTCCCGTATTTTCGCTTCGTAGCTTTGTCCTATTATCGATTAAAATTAATAGTTGAAACAAAGCGCGCGAAAACGGTATTATTCAAAGGAAGAAGGAAGGGAGCTTGGGGATATTTTTATTTGAGCTGACGTCGTTATCAAATAATATTAGACGCGTTAATGTTCAATAGAATCGTATGATCGATGATAGATATTTGTCATGCTTAGAATACATTCGTTCGGGGTGACAAACTTAATGAGAGAAAGAGAGAAAGAAAGAAAGAAAGAAAGAAAGAAAGAAAGAAAGAAAGAGAAAATGAGAGAGTGAAAGGGAGAGAAAGAGAGAGAGAGAGAGAGAAAGAGAGAAAGAGAGAAAGAGAGAAAGAGAGAAAGAGAGAGAGA
>NW_014569590.1:897014-921859 GCF_001313835.1 Polistes canadensis
TTTTTTTTTTTTTTTTTATTTTTTTTTTTTTTTATTTTTACTAATATTTTCTCTATAAGATCCGCGTACCCGCATACGAAGAGTCGTTTATAGTTTCCTATCGTGCGGCCACGTTACACACGACATTCCTTCTTCTTTGATCTATTTATTTATACGGTGTTCCACGCAATCGTAAGTAAGCACTAACGCTGTAGACAGCGCACGATATAAAAGCTCCTCGGTTTAGTTCGATGGACACGCGAAGAAGATGATGCATCGCGAAACGAGAGTACACGAATACGGGAGAGAGTATTATTATGCCGGGCTGCGAAACAAACAACACATCGATGCAAGGTCCGCACGCACGCACGCACGCATGCACGCAGAGCTACGCATGCACGCACGCACGCACGCACGCACGTACACACGGCTAAATTGTAGTTGAGATATAGACAAAAAGAGAAAGAAGGAGAGAGAAACTACTACTATTACTATTACTATTACTATTACTACTATTAATATTATTACTATTACTACTATTACTATACGACACGAGACGCGCGCGAGCGTGCAAGCGAATAAGCAAATAAGCAAGCGTGTTGTGTGGGTAGTGTTGCTGCGTTATATGTTATTAAGATGAGAAAACGCGTGCGTGAATCGTGTCGCCCACGTGCGACGTGTTATCGGCGGCTATTTTAACCGTGTATTATACTTAAATACAAGGAAACACACACACAAAAGTATAAGTAAAATAAAAAAAAAAAAATAATAAAAAGTCAAAATAAAAATCTTAGCTCTTAAGATGAGAAAACCTAGTAATTTAAGATATATGCTTGTAGTATATTTAAAAAAAAGAGAAAAAAAAAAAAAAGAAAAAGATTAAAAAAAAAAAAGAAAATAAAGAAGCGGAAAAAGCGCGTGCGCTTTTACAGCGCTCTAACTATTAGGGTATTATAAATACATCTATTCACGAGTGGTCCGTTCGTTGGTTCGTTCTTTCCTTCCTTCCTTCCTTCCTTACTTCCTTCCTTCCTTACTTTTTTATTTCGTTTCAATTTACACGATGACATTGATCATATTTTCCTCCTATTCCTTTTCTTTTCCTTGGATTTTCTCAGCAGATTATTCGTTTTATTTTATATAATATATAGATTATATGAAATTGTGGATGCTATAGTACGGACGAATCATTGAACGTACCGATCGTTATTTAAAGCGATATTATTGTAGACAAGACACACGATTGGTCGCAAATAAACCTATTTTACATTTTTAGCGGTTTACTTCTTCTCCAAAAGATATTTCCGTTCCTTTATAATCGTATCCTAATACAAATATGTATTATTCATTGATTCCGAAAGGATGAAACGCCTAGTTAGATTTGGACGAACGCTATCAAGGACGAGGAGGAGGAGGAGGAGGAGGAGGAGGAGTGAGTTACAGGGTGGGAATAAATCTAAGATTTATGATTTCAATCGTCTACGGCGATTAATTATAGGGTCTTCGAAGCGGGCAGTGACGATAATTGCGGAAGCACAGGAAAAATCGAGTTTTCGAGTATCTGAACTAATTCCCGAGGAGAAGAATCCAAATTGGAAAACTTCGAAGGATGGAAAGGATGAATCCTGTATCTCGGATGTACAAAATCGAAGAGAAGGAGGAGGAGGAGGAGAGTCAGGAATCCTCAAGTTGGAGTTGTCTTCTTCTAAGAAACTATTGACAACAGAAACTACAACAGATTCCTTATCGTTGGAACAAGTTGCCGGAGGATCCCGTCCGAGTGGTTCGGATTTTTCTGAGGAAACAGTCAAAGGAGGTTCCGTTTATCTACCATTTCCCTGTCCCTTTTGCGATCGTGCCTACACCAGTTGGGGATTTCGAAGAAGACATATCAAAGCTGTTCATACTATTTCACCATCCCTTAATTGCAAGTGGTGTCCACAGGTTCGTTCGTTATCGTTCCTTGCGCTAAGAAAAAAAAAAAAATAAAAAAAAAGAAATAATTGAAACAAATTTAGCAACGTTATCGAGATCAAATTCGATTATCATAATACTCATATGATTCTTCCTATATTTCCATTAGGTTTTACCAACGCATACCGCTTGGAAACAGCACGTCATATACGCGCACAACCTGTCCGCGAACGACGCCCATAATGGTCTATTGATCTTGGAAGAAGCTCACATGGTCTTGCAGATAGTACGACCAACAAGATTGGATACCCTGGTGAACATTATCAAGCAAAGTTCCCAACAAAATGATCATTCGCAGGTCGACAAAGATTAATACTTTTCTTTCATGGATTCTAACGATTTCTATCGATATGATCCAAAAGTTGGAAGAGTAGAGAAGTTTTTTTTTTTTTTCTTTTTCTTTAAAAAAAGATGTCCAAGTAAATTTTCAATTTACTCTTTACCCTCGCTCCTTCTCATAATTCCCGTGTTCATCACACGTGTCAACTTAATTGTCCAAGTATATAAGTTGTTTTTATTTTTATACACGATTTATATATTCGGATAAAAAATTATTTCGTTTGTCGTTGTATGTGTGGGATAGGAACGAAATAATTTTTAAGAAGGGCTTATGACATTACTTTTTCTTTTTTCAATATCATTCATTTATTTTTAATTAATTTTCTTTTTTGTGTTCGTATATAATAATCGTACATTATTCGAATCTTATTGTTGCTTATAATTCGTTGCAAGCGATAATACTTATGTAATCGATAAGATTAATCATAGTTCATATAAATGATTATTCGATAAAATTGATCATGGAATTGCGCTCGAATGGAGGACATTATGAAGTGCGCTTTCTTCGTGGCTTCGTACAATCAGTTCCGTTAAACAAATCAAAGTTTGCGTGTATCGGTAAGATTATTTCGGAGGTCGTAGAAGATAAGGACAAATACGATTCTTTAAGTTACGTGAACGAGGGGGAGGCAGGTGATTGGTGATGTGGAAACGAACCGTGCTAGATACACAATGACGTGTTATATCAATCATTAGTATTTCTCTTATGAATGAAAACTAATGAATAATTCGAAAACTCGTTAGAAATATGTTCTCTTTGTATCCTATACTTCAATTAATTTGCTGCAATTTGGAACATATTTAGGTATTGAAGAAAAGAGAGAGAGAGAGAGAGAAAGAGGGATACGTTCTTTTGAAGAAATTAAATAATTAAATAAGTTACTTGTACGTCGGACAGATACTCTGCACGAAATCTATGTGAACAGTAGTAGCTCGTTCTCAAAGATATACGATAGAACTACGACATTGAAAAAAAATATTCTGATTGTCGGTTTATCAAAAAGTTTCGATTAATTATAAATATCTGAGTAGAAGAATAGATTCTAAGTGATTAACTATTTGCTCTGTTTTTATTTTACCTCTCTCTTTCTTTCTGTCTTTCTTTCTTTTTTTTTCAAATTTTTGTCGAATTTAGAGTTCAGAGACGTAGCCTTCGACGACAATTCCAGGAGCAAGTTCTGTGGTGATACTTTCAGAAACGTCGCCAGTATTGTTGCTGCGATCCCCACCAGCAGACCATGCACCTTCTCTACCATACTTTTCCGACATTCTGATCATTTCGTTGGGACTCCATTCGGAGGAATCTCTCCGGCTTCCGCTGCTTCTGTAAACGACATTGGACTCGTATTGATCCTCGTGGCTGATTGGACGTCCGTAAGGTGATGCGGAAGGAACGTAACTGTCATAAATGGCATTACGTTTCATCGAGGCACGTTGATGAGGAGTTTTTCTCAGCATGGCCTGTAACAAATTAACAATTATCATCTTATAGACAAATAACTTTGTGTATTAACCCTCGCGTTTTATCTTCTTCCTTTTTTTTCTTTTTTTCTTTTTCTTTTCACTCACCTGAAAGTTAAATGGTGGTTGATCGTCCCCGCCACCGCTGCCGTCGTCGTTGTTGTTTCTACGACCCAACATTTGTAACTCTTGTATAGGATTAGGACTGAAAAGTATAGATACAAAACATTAGCATCGATTATCTAAACGAAATACGAATAATAAAGTTACGAACGAACCGATTGCTGGGTAGGACATTACTGGTATTTCGATTAACTTTGTCTTCGAATTCCCAATCGTTACCGGTATCTAAATTATTTCGGGTTCGAGTTTCCGAATTGTGATGAACATCGTAGTTACGTATCGGGGCTGGTGATACTCGGCCGTATGGAATTGGAGGAGGGGGTGCATGTTTCTTAGAACGTACCGACCCCGTATTCTCGTAATTATTCTACAAAATGAAAATCCAAAGTTTGATGAAATAAATAATCATTATGAATGTTATCAATGAAAGATCGAACTTACTGAGCGAGGATTATGAGCGTTAGAAGATCCAATAGGACTACGATCGATCGCGGCTTGGTGTAATCCGGTGTTGCTGATTTTCGGCCGGGTTGTTGAATCTTCCGGTGGACATCGGACCGGGATATTCGGGTCTCTGGAAAACGGAGTGTTGATCAGACTCTGTCCCCCGCTGCCCGATGGGCGTTGTTGCACCACGCGATGTGGTGAATTCGTCGTTTGAACCTCGACGTCTGAAAAATGCATAGAGATTGATGATCGAGAATGATTTCTCTCTCTTCGAGCGAGATGACTGCTGCTATTTGTTCTTTCTTCTGTTATTTCTTTCTTTCTTTCTTTCTTTATTATTATTATTATTATTATTATTAGTATTATTGTTATTATTATTATTATTATTTATATCTTTTTAGATGCACGAAGATTTTTCTAACAATAAGTGATCTAATGGTAAACCGGAAGAAGATATTATGCGATCGTTGTACAAATATTTCCAACCTTCTAGCGAGACGAAGAAAACGCGAGATCGATCGAATTTATATATTGTTAAATAGAATTAATGAAAATTAATATTATAGTAGAAATAGCTGTTCGTGTTCTTTCTCTCTCTCTCTCTCTCTATCTTTCTTTCTTTCTTTCTCTCTTTCTCTAATTATATCGGATAATCGATAACGATTGTACGAATGATTGACAAACGAGAATCTGTTTTCGACGTTTTTAGCGAATTAGAAGCTTACTCAATTGTTGACATTATTTTGTTAAGTGCTTGGCCTGCTTTTTTACTGTTATATTCTTCACTTAATCTTCACGTAGTATTCATTGTGCGTGAACGAAGTGCGAATAGCAGTTGGAATAGCATCGTGGATCGTCCCCCAAGCATTTTACCGCGCGGCCCGGAAGATGGTATCGAAAAACGATAGGCACCTCTGGTACGAGAGTTGACGATGTTGCTGCATGCCACCGTTTGTCTCCTTAATGGGGCGTCCCAGGGCTCGTGCTCGTCGTCAGAAGCCGATGACGACATCGATCTGCAGAACGTATTTCTCAGTTGACGTCAAAGCTCAGAGACCCGGCGGGCGGGGGGTGCTTTAGACGATCACATATCTTCGATAGAGACATACGTCATACAACGCAACGTAGAAGATTCTTTTTTTTTTCTTTTCTTTTTTCTTTTTTTTTTTTTTTTTTTTATACGCGTTAATAAAGATCAGAGAAGAGACTAGGATAAGACACAGAGACACAGATACGGACGCACACATTACACATTTAATAACGGAGGGCTACGGGCGTAAAAAGGCAAGCGTGAGAAAGAAAATTGGAGCGTGTCGTTTACCAATTGCAAGCAAAAATATTCGTGTCATATGAAGCTCTAACATATTTGATTGAATTTTAGTTTTTATTTTAATATCATTGTACACATTGTATCATCCGACACGACAATTTTTGCTTGCAAAGGGAAGACTCTAGAGTGTGGATGGAGGGAAAAAGCAGAATAATAATATACTTATAAACTCACCCAGTTTTCTTGTTCTTTTTCCCCGTAGGATTGCTCATGTAACTCGTATCGAAGTATGGCATTTCGCGATAAATGTCGAAGGGTAACTTGTGAACTTGGGGTGGTTTGGTCTGGCCTAAGTATGCGGATGCTTTGATGCCCGGGTCGATTTTATCTAACGGTATGCGTTCATTCGTCGCTTCTAGCGTCACCGCTATCGCTTGATTGAACAAATGAACCTTCAAAATAAAATCAAGTGTTCAAAATTATTATGAACGGTGGAGCGGGGGGGGGCGAGCGGGCGTGGGGGTTTGAAGCGAATGAAAAATTTGATTATGATCGATTGTGACTCACTTGTTGCGAAAAATGCACGAGGTCTTGAAAGCGGGCTGCACGGTAATGTAGGAGGACTTGAAATATGGTCTTCGATCTCCATTTGCTGCTGTAGAATTTGATGAAGTCCTTCGTCTCCTGATCCATTTCCCCCTTCAGCAACGGAGCAGTTTCCTTCCTCGCAACATGACCCCTGTACGCTGTTCCAGGATTGTCAGATATTTTTCATTCGACAAATTTCTCTCTCTCTCTCTCTCTTTTTTTTTCTTTCGTTTCTTGTCTCTTCTTCTTACCTTTTTGTATCATCAATGCTGCATCCTCTTGAGACAACTCTGTCGACGGTTCCTTTTTCTTTATCGACGCTTTCTTCACTGAAACAATACCCGTTAGAGTCGGCCGAGAAAAAATTATCTTAATAATATTATTCGCCGTATCTTTTACCTACCAATTTGTTTCTTCAGATTAACTACCTTGGTCGCGATATTTTTCCGCGCCAAAAATGATCTCATCATGCATTGAACTTTGACGATTTTCTTCACTTGGGTCTCGTACAATCGCGACAAATATTCCTCGTTGTAATATTTTAAAAATACTTTAGTTTTACCGATTATCCATCCTTCCATTTTTAATCTCACTAATAGCAATCGACAATTGTCCTTGGTCATTTCTACGTTCTCGTCGAAGTCGAATGCCAAAAATTTGTATCTGCGTTAAGGAACGTCACATCGTTATCTTGTTCAATTTAAAAAGACAAAAAGAAAACAAAAAAGAATAGAAGAAAGATAATAAACAAAAAAAGAAAAAAAAAGAAGAAACGAAGGATGAACCTTCGAAGGAATTCCTGAAAAGTTATTCTGTAAGGGTAGCCTCGTTGTCTAGCCTTGGCAGTGTCTAATACGGCTAGTGCTCTGATTTGTTGTCTCACTACGTCACGATAGAAACCTTGCGGTGTACCCTCGAGATCGGAACGAATGCATCTGACAAAGTGCATACCACCGCTTCCACCACCCAACGAAAGGCTCTTCAAAATTTCTAAACTTGATGATCGAAATGTTGCCGCGCAGGTTCTCATCTTACGAGTTTGGGAATATTGGCCCTTAGATGCAGTATTGTATTTCTAGATAAAATAGTATTTTAGATACAAAAAAAAAGTAATTTTTTAAATATTTAATTTACACTTATGTGTCACAAAGCGTATTTTCTATTAACATTTAAAAGTTACGATTAGATATTTTTACCCTAAGCTTCGTAGTTTCTTGCATTATAGTTTCCCATTTACTTTTATTCGTTTTCTTTTCTTCCTTTTGCGGTGTATCAACCACTATCGTAAGATTACCAGATTTCGTTAATTTGTTCGTAAACATTTGTTTGACCGTTTCGAACGAGGATAATCTCAAAGTTTCAATCATTTCCGGTGGAACAAAGTCGCGATTTTTTTCAGCGATCTCGCTGGCATCGTAAACGAGTTTTCCGGTATAATGAGCTACGGTAAATTCGTGTGAGCTTATCTGTTTTATGTGAGCCCCTTGTATTCGTTGTCTGATTTTTTCAAATATATATTGAACATCCTGTAATTGTCTAGAAGCATCGTCTATAATGTGAAACAATCCGGTGTCCTTTCCCATCAGTTGATCTATCGCTTCTTTGTTGTCGTAAAAATGTAATTTTTGAATCGTTATATCCTCCTCTTCTTGTTCTTGCTATATAAATTGAAAAATGAGAACCAAAAATCTGGACGATATAAATTTTTGGATATACCTATTGCATTTACACTGTATTACAGTGGATTGATATTTTATGTAAAAATGCGGTTTATCCAAATGTTGTATATCGTAAATTAAAATCATTCTCACCATTTCCCATGCAAATATTCGTTGATTGTAATGACACTGCATTTGTTCGTTGGTCGTGTTAACGAACAATTGTTCGATACGATTTACCGCGAAACATTCGAAACCGAAAAGATCGAGGACACTTATGGAATATTTGTCACCACTGAAACGTAATGAGAAATCAAAACGAATTCGTAGTTAATTGAAAATTAAAAAGATCGATTAAAAAAATTCGAGAGTGTCTTACAAAAGAGTACGGGTAACCGTGAACTTGAGGTTTATCGTGTTAATCAGCCAATCAACTAATCGTTGATAAATCGTATTCGCTAATACATCCCTTGCTTCTCTTGCTTCCTCGCAGGTATGTTTTTTACGAACGGCTGCACCTTTTCTGATCAAGCAATAGTTCATTAAAGCCCATGAAAATTTTTTGGGATCCAAATCGAGCAACTCCGCGACTGAAAATTTGTACGTAAAAATAAACGAATTGTCACAGTTCTCAAATTTGTCGATCTCAAATAAATGAATTATACATTTCGTTACCTCTGTTAGCTGTTTCGTTGCTGTCCATTTCAGCAATGCCATTGTTACCCTCGACAAATCGTATTTCTCCGAGCAACAAAATGGCAGCTAATATTTTCCACAATGTGTCGCAGTATTCCTCCATTTCCATGATCTTCAAATTTTCTTTCATAACTCCAAATCTTGTCACGTTTCCATCGGGATCGTTTCTAACTTTGAAAGATCGTTTCCTTTCGTTACCCTTGTCGCTTATTCGTAGATAACGCATTCTTCTACCACTTGGAAGATTATAGTTTCTTAATTTTCCGGCCGCATCGAGGCCATCGTAAAAATAATAAAATATATGAAAATTCGATTGATTCCTGAAATTGAATAATTAAGTCAATTTAATATTCGATAACTGAAGTTTTATAAATGTTTAGGCTTCTGCAAATCGAACGGGGTTTCTCGACGTTTACTATGAAGCCTGTGAAGTATCAACCCTTTCTACGTTGGAAGTTGGAATGCTAATAGTTAACAGGGACACTATATTGAACAGGCTATATAGCTTTATAGGCTCTTTCCGTCGGAATTATTATTATTTCTAATTGAAAATAATATTATTAAGATGGTTACATAATTTAGATCCTATTTTCAAATTATTCAATGCTTTCGTAACTAGCGACCCATAAAAGGATTGTTCATACAACAATCGGACACCGATTGAAGATTTTGTTTAAAGCTGATTTTATTCGTTTCATTCGAAAATGATTAACACGTACCTGTCACGAGTAGAAACTCGCCATTTTTCCAATTGATAAAGCCAGAATATTGCTCCGGATGCTTTCCCAGAGGAACCATAAGTCGTTTGGATTTGCAACACGCATCTCGTTGAATTTGGATTGAGGGGTGTAGCAGCGTTGCTGAATACATGAATCACTTTCAAAGCACGCAACAATCTCGATCCGGTGTCTTGTAAGCTCTAGATTAATGTAAATGATCAATTTTCATAATAATCGTTGATATTTCGTAAAAAATTATACTCGCCTTTCCGAGGAACATTAGGTGTTCTATGGCATACAACATGTTGGTCGTTTTTCCCGAATTACTTTCACCAGAAAATAAAATGTGTTGGGGTTCCTCGTTATGAAGTACGTCTTGATAAGCGCTATCTGCTACCGAATAAACGTGTGGTGCATTATCCGAACGGGATTTGCATTGATATTTGGTATGATCCTAAATAAAAATCAATGTCAATTAGATTATTAGTGCGTTTCGATATATATATATATATATATTTTTTCTTTTTCTTACTTGCGGTCCATAAATGTCGTGTCTCTCGTTAGGATTGAGTATCAAAAGAACGTCCCCGACAAATGTATGAAAGTGGCCTTGTTGCAATCTTTCCTGCAACTCGTCCAATATTGCATCCTCCGTTAAAATTTCGAGAGCTGCGAGATCCTCCGTGAACATAGCTTCCGGTGGTTTCGTTTGATGTGTCTAATCAAAATAAATTCAAAGTGTTTAGAATATTATTTTTTTCTTTTGGTTTTTTCTTTTCTTTTAATTTCATTAATTTGTTACCTTTAACAAATTTTTACGAACGATCGTTTCCGGTTGTCTACCTTCTTTACCCTTTTCCAAAGCGTCCATAGCCAATGCTTTTATTTCTTGAGTCAGCTATACTCGATTAAAACAAAACGTAAATTATAATCGTCGTTTTAATTGTTTGCAAATTTTTATGGCAAATAAAAAAAGAAACTACCAAATAATCGTTTTCCGGTAATTCCGCTAAAAATGGATGTTCGATGATCTCCGCCATGAACGGTCTGTTGTCAGGATTTTTTTCTAAACATCTGCGAAAATATAATATATAATTTTGGATAAATTTTTAATTACTTGTCATTGTTAATTATTTCTCTCCATTTGTATAATTTCTATAGAGAGAAACAAAAGAAAAAAAAAACATAATGATAACGTTCCGGAAAAATCGGATTCAACGATCACTCTGTAAAAATAAATTGAACAATCGATATTTGTTTCTTCGTAAGACGAGCAACTTCAGCTCAAGTGTTCAATGTGTATACAAAATCTTGTTTACAAATTCTTAGGAGCATGCACTCGTTACAATATTATTCGAACGGCTAATGCATTAGTTTGTTTATACGTTAGTATATATTGTCCCCTGTGATGTTTATAATTTGTTTTTAAATAGTTGACCTATTTACTCTGCTTTCAGTCTGTTTCCGACAGACAAACTGCGAAGACGTGTACTGCGACGAAGCTGAGAATAGTAAACACCTTTTTTTCAAATCGATTCTCAGTTAAGGTAATTAAAATATTTTTAATTTAATTATTACACACACATTTAAACTTATTAATAATTGAATTAACTCCTATATTCCGATGCATTTTTAACGCATAATTTTATCGAACGATTGTTTCTACGTTTTTCTTCAGATTTCTTTTTTTTTAAACATAAAATCAATTCCGTAAATTCGAATATGTATAATACATCCTATACAAGTAAAAAACAGATTTAAATGAACATATTATATTAAATCGTTTGCGTAGTTTATATCATATTTTTAATTCATTTAAAATCTCGGGGTAATTTTTGTTGCAAGAAGATATTTATACAAAATTAATCAAATATCAATCATATTATTCTATTTAACGATTAATATAATTATTAATAGTAAAAAGAAAAAGAAAAATAATCTCAACATACTCTGAAATAAAATCGTTGAAATTTTGCGTCCAATTGGATTGTCTGTAGAGAGTCGGCGGTGGATTACGAACAATTTGGAATAATGCACGAGTGGGATGCATATCTTGAAAGGGTGGTTTACCATCAGCCAATTCGATTGCAGTTATACCAACAGCCCAAACATCGGCACGACTTCCGTATCCGCTATCAGAACCAGCAGCCTTACTGGTAACCATTTCCGGTGCCATCCAATTCGGCGAACCAATGCAAGTATTTCTTTTACCTAATTCTCCTTTAATCATTTTCGATAATCCAAAATCAATTAGCCTTATTTCGCCCTCTTTCGTCAATAATATGTTGCTGCCACGTACGTCACGATGAATAATATTGTTTTCGTGTAGGTGTATCAATGCCTGAAAAATTGATTAATAGTAATTAGGTAGGATAACGAATAAGAATAAGAATAAGAAGAAGAAAAAGGAGTAGGATGAAGGGGGTGGGTTCGGGGGTTGGGGAAGAGAATGTACGCGGTATCTTTGGCGCCTCTCGAGAATCCTCTTTATAGATTTACTGCAAATTGAACGATCTATAATTTGCGGCCTGCCGTCTCTCTGGCTGCGTAACAAGCGATGCCAGTTAAAATAAGAGAGAAAGAGAGAGAGAGAGAGAGAGAGAGAGAGGATTGTGAAGTTGGCATGCGCATGAAATCATTAATACTAGACTCCATCGGTTTGATTTCGTATTAGTTTCAAGGAAAATCATCTAATTATGTGTTCGGTTAATCATTTTCTTTTTTCTTGCAAGCATTATTATTATTATTATTATTATTATTTATATAGATTTTTATTTCTATATATTATGTATATTTTATATAAGAAACAAAACTATACAATGATCGATTAGAAAAATACGATAAGATTATTTTTCAAATAATAACGAGGTAATAACAACGTTCGAAAGATGATACGTGTAATAAATAAAACATGTTTTATAACGTTACGTCGCGTCGTACTTTGGTGGAGAGGATAAGAGGGGGGGAAATCGTTCTTTTACGCGATGGACAGAGAATGTAAATGTAAAAAATTTCTTTCGCGTTTTCATAGAGGAATCGAGGAGTAAAAGGGTTAAGCTTTTTCGCGGCCATTTGTTTCACGTGTAATTTGCCGGTATTAAACGTCAGCGTGGTCTGATTTACCGTACGAGCGACGAGCGTGCTCGAATCGCTACCGTGCCAAGAAATATTCGCGAGATGGAAACTAAAGAGAGAGAAAGAGAGAGAAAGACCTCCCAAATACCGCATCCGTTGCGCTTCCGAGTTTGACGGAAAAACGTTTGGACGTTTAACGTACGCGAGTAATATATTGCGAGTTAGTTATACTAAATAAAAATAAATTCTTACAATTAGTATACCGTTCGCGTTAGTTAAAAAAAAAAAAAAAAAAAGTAGGAAACGATTGGAGAGGTAAGACAAGGACCACACATTGAGCGTAAAACGATTCCAAACGGAAATAGGCGTTTAAATGTGGCGTGCCACTCGTCCGTGTATCCTGCGACCTTACGTTTTTCCAAGCTTATTCGTCATTTTTATCGTTACTTTTATTTTGTTACTTTTTCTTTTCTCTCTTTTTCATATACGTTTCCTGCGCAAAGTATGACTTTAAAGGGCCGTTTGTACGTACGTATGAACCTTAAACGATCTACCTCAGTTGTTAATTATACGTCATAAGATCGTGTCATTGTAAATCCTTGCCCTCGGATCTCTTGGTTTCTATTCGGTTGTTACGTTAAATGATAGTTTCGAATGTTCCTTAGATCTTAATCCTTGTATTTCAATACTCAATACTTACTTTTCTATTCCTTATTTATTCGATTCATGATATTATTTTTGTTTCGATCTTTTTCGAATCAAATTTCCAGTAATTTTTCTTCCCTTCAATTTTTATTTATGAATGAAAGCAACCATAATATTTATTATATTTATATCATTGCAATTATATTTCTCTATAATAGAAATAATAATTGATCTGTATTATAATTAATTGTTTCTTTTTTTTTTTGTGTATTTTCTTACACGACGTGTTAATTAAAAATCTTCGCAAGTGTTGCCGCACAGTGTTAGTGATCTCGAAGTAATGAACAAAAAAAGAAACGTTTTTATTTTATTTTATTCTTTTGTAGAAAGAAGTGTACGTAAAGATGGAAAGTAAGAGAAGTCAGGAAGGGTTTTCTGTTTACGTCGTTTACCGATCGTAAGAGATTCCGAGAGAGAATTCAAGTTTCTTTTTATTTCGCGATTCAGGTATAGAAAGAAGAAGAATACACGAGCGGATAAAAGAAAGAAAGAAAGAAGGTAGGGAGCCTTTGGTTCGCGAGGTGCTTAATTAGCGAGCTATCTCGGCTGTCTTATTTGCGATTTATGCTCCAAGGTAGTAGACTTTAGCCGATCGACTTTATATCTTTCGCGAAGTTGTCTCACAATAATCAGTTTGCTGAAGAACTTTAAGTCTATCGTTCATTTTCTCTCTTTCTCTCTCTCTCTCTCTCTCTCTCTCTCTCTCTCTCTCTCTCTCTCTCTCTCTCTCTATTTACAGATAATATCGTTTCACTTTGTTCGGCTTACCTTGATTACCTCTTTAAGGATATAAGCGATGTGTTCCTCGCGCATTTTTTTGTTCGAAGCGATGAGACCTCTCACCAAGTCCATTACTGATCCACCTTCGCAAAGCTAAAAAAAAAAGAACAAGAAAAAAATGGAAAGGTAGACAAGGTATGAAGAAATAAATGCAAAATTGTGAAGTAACGTTTAGAATCGAGACACGTACACCGATTACGTACACACGTGTCTACTACGTACACCCACATTTACCACGCATACCATATACACGTTCATCCACGTAATACGTATATACGTAATTTTTAATCTAACGGCATTTAAAGAAATTACAAAAGCAAAATTCAATTCGTAATTCATTTAGATCGTGTCTCTCTATTCGAGAGTCCAAGGTCCCGTGTAACCGTGATTGAAATACCTACGTAATTGCGGAAGTAATTTGGACAAGCTGAGACTATCCACGAGAATTAACGTGTTCTTTTTTTTTTTCTTTTATTTTTTTCTTCTTCTTTTTATAGCGCGTTAATCGTTCTCCACCTCAAACTTCTATCTCATTTCGTTCTCGTTCTTACGTTTTTAACTGATGTTAAATTAAATAAAATAAAAAACAAAAAAAAAAGGATACACTATACAACGATTTTTTGTAATAAAATTTTGAAAAACAGTCCGTAAGAAAATAATTCTTGTTTCTTAATCGAACGAGAGAGAGAAAGAGAGTGTCGACGATTAAACGGAAAATTTTCGTAGCCCTTTTCTCTTTTTTTTTTCTACGTAGAGAAACGTTGAAACGATTCAACCAGTGTTCGTCGTAGTCGTTCGTGCATGCACGCGTAACTTCGTAAAGACTTTGCGTACGATATGATATACAACCGGCGATAAATCCTGTTGAGCGCGTAAACTGCATCATCTCCCTTTTTTTTTTTTTTCTCTACCTTTCTCATTCCTCCCCTATTACTTTCAACCCTTAATCATCTTTCTATTTTTTTTTTTTTCTTTTCTTTTCTTTTCTTTTACTCTTCCTATTGCCACAGGATTTTCCTTTTCTTTTTTTTCTTCTTCTTCTTCTTCTTTATTCTATCACTCGAATGTTTATATCTTTCGTTTACGTATCTAAACTAGAAAGAAAAAGAAGATGAAGAAGTAAATGATGATGATGATGATCATCATCATCATTATCATTATCATTATCATCGTGGTAAAATGGGGGGAAGTAAAATGTTTTCGTTTTTGGATATCGTCGATCGATCAAGAAAGCCCAGCCGCTTTCTTTCTTAACTGACCCGACGAGCATCGTCGCTTTATCCGAGGATAAGTAATCATATTTTTGTTTTCACCGTGGAGGTCCGCCCGTAAATTAGGGCAGCGACATGCCAGGCCTCACCTGCGCACACAAACGAGTTTAATGATTGTTTAATGGCCACGCGTGTCGTAAATAATCCGTGTATTCGACCGTCTCAAATGCTTGAAATTGCCTTCTGCTCTCGAGGCACGGGTATATACTCGCCGAGGCCCTCGCTTCTGGCCTCGTTTCTTTCTTTTCTTCCTCACCTCTCGACCCTCCACCCCTCCCCCTTGTCCCCCTTCCTCCCCTTCCAGCCCCCTTGTCCCCCCTTGTCATCCCTCTCTCTCTTTGCAAGATCCCCTTCTCTTCTTAGAGAGGGTGAAATGAAGAGAAAGAAAATTATTACGCTACAGGAAAAGAGAGAAACGCGTTTCAAATTTTCTTCGCGAAAAAATCATCGATGGTTTAATAACGTCGAACACGTTAGAATTTAAATTTCGAATGCATTCGCATTTGTTAAACGTTTTCTTCTAGGTCTTTAGTAACGTGATACGTTTGGCTAGGTTGACAAGTTCAATCAAAGTTGTTGTTAGTTTTGAACTACGATAAATCTATTATCTTAAGTAAATTTTCTAATCAAAATATAAATCATGTTAGGCTAACGACGAATGGGCGTCCGAAAGAATGGTCTACATTTTGCCAGTTTGTTTGAAAAAAAGAAAACTATCGAAATAATTTGTTTTTGAAAGTGTTGTTCAAAAGCGTTTCGTAAAAATAAAATGTAATAATCGGAACAATTTGATCGGTTTAATTACTGTTCAAACGTTTCTGATTGTCAGTAACGGTTGGTTGGTATTTCTAATTTAAAAACGAAAAGTTCAAAATAAATGTGAATAATACGAGTTAAGATAAAATGCGTTTGTATATGATACGGCTCGATTGTCAGTCGAGTGTTTTTAATTAATGAAATTAGTCGTTTATTCGAAGCTACCATGCAAATGGGTTTTAACGAGGATGCAAATTGTATACGAAGATGAAATAAAAAAGAAGAATTAATGATTCACCTCCATGACGAACCATATCTGATCGTATTCCGTTTTCTTTCCAGATCTTCTACGATAAATCCCATAGAAGTCAGGAAGGTTTGAATGTCCAGCAAAATCTCGCAAAACTCTGTACTCCTCAACGATCAAGGCCTGTGTTTCCGGTGTAAGCTTTTGTATTTTAATCGCAACCTTTTTGTTGCCTGTAATCCAAATTCATAATTATGATTATTAATACAAAAAATTGTGATGATTAACAGGAAAAAAAAAAAAGAGAATGAACGAAAGAACGTGTTCATTTTACCAGCTTGTTGATCGATCGCTTCGTAAACGTCACCGCAAACCCCGGAACCAATAACATCCTTGAGAACATATCTTTTTTCCGGATCTTGTATGCTGTCCAATCGTTGAAGGGTACCCTGGCCACCACCACCACCACCACCACCACCACCGGGTGCACTTTTTTCTCGTATATCAAAATCATCGTCATCGTAATTGTCATTGGGGTCACGGTATTTGCCGGCGCGTCTTCCACCAGCACCACCACCACCGCCACCATCACCACCACCAGCAGATCTTCCTCTTCTGTCGTAATCGTAATCGTCCATTTAAGTAATTTCTTCGTTTCTCTATCAACCGATTAGAAAATGAATGAATAATAATGAATAAATATGAAATTAAATGGAAATGTAGAGTAGGGCTCGGTTGAACGGGGTGGAGGAAGGGGGAGGGGGAGGGGGATGGCCAAATGGTATCGAAATACTAATTCATTGGTATCCGGGGAAAAAAATATGTAAAACATTGGCAAAGAGAGAAGAAAGGTTTCGCGATTACTCGAAGTAGTCGACGACGAAGCGGTTTTCAGAGTGGTGCACGTACTACGGCACTCGATGATTCGTCGATGCGTAGAGAGGACCGTGTCGCATCGGCCGCCCTCGGAGAGGATGACTCTTCGAACGTACTTGGAATATTTTTAAGTGACTTTGTCGTCGCCACCGTCACCGACGACTATGACTATGACTATGACGACGACGACGACGACGACGACAACAACGACGACAACGAAGAAGAAGCTTTTGCTGCGCTTCCATCACAAAGCCGAGTGCTAATTATATTCATTCTCGAGAGTACCGCGTTAACGAGAGGTAATCGCTAATTAGCAGCTTGCCTTCCTCCCGAAAACTTACACGATTTCAACGATACGAAATGAATTCGAAAAACCGATCTGTGTAGTAGTAGTAGTAGTAGTAGTAGGTATATATATCCACGAAATACAGATTATAAACATATCTTTATTTTTTCTTAATTTTTCTTTCTAAATTCAAATTACGGGATAAACATTTACTACGCGATTATTTAATTAATTATCAATCGTAATTGAAAATCTATTGAAAATTAACGTTTATTATTTCAATGTTAATTTGTAATCGGTCGACTCTATTGAATAAGGTAAAATAATTCAACGTTCTATATCGGTTAGTATAGATACTTCAGCGAACGAACGGAGGTCTACAACGACCCATGGTCATGCGGGGTACTTGTGGGGCTACGGAAACATCGTAGGTGGTGGGTACATATCCCATTTATCGGATCTCGAGGATTACGTAAGATTATTTAACGTGTATGCGGATCCACATGCTCATCGATACAACTCTCTCTTTCTCTCTCTCTCTCTCTTATATGCGCTTTTTTTTCTTTTTTATTATACATAGAAGTAACGATAGTTGGATATTACCTTTACGTAATACGATATTTCTTTATCATTTCACAACAAATCATTTTCATTTATTTTATCTATACTTTACACGATCACTTTCTTCTTCTATTTCTTTTTTCTTCTTCTTCTTCTTCTTCTTCTTCTTATTGATTATATTATTTTATCGTTTATCGTTCGAACTATTACGGGGAGACTGTTTTAATCTCGTTTCTTGCGACGTTCCTTCCTTCATCCATTCTTTACCACGCAGTTGATAAGCTTCACCGGCACGAAAAGCTTTCTTTCTCTCTCTCTCTTTCTCTCTCCTTTTCTCTCACACTTTCTCTCTTTAATCGGATCATCGTTCAAAGTCTCGGGAGTCCAGTTTTTCCAAGTCGCGAGTATATTTCGCCAATGTCTTTCTTTCAAAGGGTAGCGGGAAAGAGAAAGAAAAGGTCTCTTTGTTAAGAGAAAACGAGAATTCGAGTAAAAATTGTTGGTCTTGTTGGGAAGATCGATCGTTTCTCTACGAGTCGAAGGGAATAATGAAGTAACACGAAGACTTCTCTCTCTCTCTCTTTTTCTCTCTTCTGTTCTCGTTGATCCATTTAAAAAAAAGCTTCCTATCTCTCTCTTTCTTTGCTCTCATTAGTTTCGCGCGCGAAATCTTTCCCACAAAGCGTAGCTTGGACGGCCTTCTCTCTCTCTTTCTCTCTGTTCCAACCTTCTTCTTACCCTTTTAAAGAGAGCGCGAGTTCTGCTGCGTTCCCCCTCTTGGATGATGCGTTAGCGCGCGACAGAGTGAGAGACAGGGGGGTGGTAAGGGGGCTGGGGACAAGGAGAAAACTCGGATGAGGATGGAAATGAGAGACGAGAACGAGAAGAAAGAAATAATGGAAGGTGGAGGTGGAGGTGGAGGTTGAGGAGGAGGAGGACAAGTCGAGGCGAGTAGCACGAAAAAGTTTTTTCTGAAATCACGGGCCGGCCGAGTCGTCCTTTCCTCCCTCGACTCCACCTTCTCTCTCTCTCTTTCTCATCCTCCTCCTACTCCTTTTGCTTCACCTCCTTCTTGTTCTTCTTCATCTTGTTTTTTCGATATGGCGTGCAGTCGAGCATCAATAATTTAGCGCCCTGTCGTACCAATAAACTCGCGACTCTCTGGACAAAGCGACTAGTAAAAGCTAATGTCTGTGTGTGTGTGGTTGTGTGTTGTGTGAGAGAAAGAGAGAGAGAGAGAGAGAGAGAGAGAGAAAGAGTTGGTCGGTCGATCAACAACGAGCGTGCTTTGCTTTTCTTACGGTCGTTCACATATAGTCACCGCGACGCGTATTTTCTGTTCGCCTTAACCTCTCGCTCGTGTTTTATCCTTCGTTTTCTTTCTCTTTCTTTCTCTTTCTTTCTCTATGTCTCTGTCTCTGTTCGATTACAAGCGACAAGAAGCGGCATTACACGGGACACGCCGCGCCGACAAATCGACGGATTATGCTGGACGAGCGTCGGAGCCACCGCGAATAAATGAATTGGCTAACGATCCTGAATTCTCTACCTACCCACCATCAACCCCCCTTTTCTCGCTTCTTTTTTTTTTCCAACTTCGATGCAACCTCCTCCTCCTCCTCCTCCTCCTCCTTTGCTTTCATTCTCTCTCTTTCTTTTTTTCTTTCTTTTTCTTTAACGGTGCGAACGGAAAGACACGATCGGTCAAGATTTACGCGAATTCGCGATAAACTAACTTTATTAGTAATACACATGCCTCAACATATTAATTTAATTACTTTTATATCTCTTTAGGAGAGAATTTATTTAGATTTATTATATATTTTATATTTTTGTTCGCCTTCAAATTTACGATAATCGTAGGAATACTTTGCTTTATCTCTTTCTAAATGGTACGAATCGGAAGACACGCGAATTCGTGAGAAATTCATTAATTTAATAATAACACACATATTTTCAACATATTAATTATTTACTTTTCTCTCTTCACGAGAGAATTTTTATTTAGATTTATTATATTATATTGAATTTATACGTAGAGATAAAATCGTAGAATATGGGACGATGGTGGTTCGTATTCGAGTAGGGTTTAATTTCCTTATAACGACTGTGGGAAAAGTCGATATCTCGTGAAGCAGAAGGAATGTTGTTAGTCCCGCGAAATCCTTCGGAAGAAGCGAAGACCAGTGCCAGGAAGGTTCAACGAATAAAACAGAAGGGGGTCGGGGGGAAGGGGGTCAATCGTTTTCGGCCCAGTTCCAGCAATTCTTTCAACTTCCCAAAAGGATTCGACTATTTTTATTTCTTTTTATAAACCGATGCGCGTGGACAAAGGAGATATCTATCATCCCTTTATTTTTCGATTCTTGCCAACTTAACGAGACTTTTCGTTTAACTTTCCTTCCTCCCCTTGCTGCCCCACACCCCACTCCTTTGTAATTTCCATCGATACGAGATTTGGAGCAATAGATATAAAGAAATATTTCGAAGTTAGATGAACGGATTGAAAATTTGAGCACGCGCGACAGTAAAGGTGTACGGTAGGGGTGTGTTTTAATGCGATCGAAGTTGCGAGGGGAGGGGGTGGGTGGTGGAGGAAAAATAAAAGTTTCAAGACGTCCTTAGCCGGTGACGAGGAGGAGAATCGAAGGTTTCTTGTCGCCACCATCACCACTATCACCACTACAACCACCATCATCATCACACCACCATCACCACCATCACCATCATCACCAGCACCACCTTGTCCATCTTCTTGTCTTTACTTTGTCAGCCTTTTACAGACGCCCGGAGATCGATCCTTTCGGCAGATAACGCATTCGCATTCGCCACGGAATTCCACAGGACGCGAAGGTGTCGCGCTTTACCTGGTTGCTTTCTCTTCCTCTCTCTTACTTTATCTTTGTGTTTGCAGATCGAAAAATCCGTACCGAGGTTCCTCGATCGTACGTTATTTCCGTCGGAGGGCTTAATCGCTACCGAGAATCTCAGCTCGGTTTCTTCTTCCTCGAAGCTCATGCAACATTTAACTTCTCTTTACGATCGATCTTTCTTTACTTTTTAATCTTTTATTTTCTCTTTCTCTCTCTCTCTCTCTCTCTCTTTCTTTTTCCTTTCTTTATTTCTTTCTTTCTTCCTAACTTTGTTTTATCGTAGACGAATACAACCAACCTCTTTTTCTTTCTTTCTTTCTTTCTTTCTTTCATATTAAGTTCCTTTTTTAGATGAAAAATTTTCACGCGAATCACGGATTTCACCGAGTGGGTCGCGAAGGGGGAAGGGGGAAAGGGCGAAACGATTGAAGAAATACGACCTGGCCCGAAAGAGGAGGAACTTAGTCGTTTGGTAGTTTTTGTTATCCACTTGTTCACGAGCGTCGAGGGAAACGGTCGCGCGTTCGTTCGTACGTACGTACGTACGTACATAAGGTCCTCCTATCTTTCTCTTTTTCTTTATTTCTTTCTTTCTTTCTTTCTTTATATATTTCAAAGATTCGTCGTCGTCGTTTTCCTTTTCGTTCGATTCACCACTCGTCGTCGCACGTCTCTTTTTCTACGCGTCCTCGCAAAATATCGTGGAACACGTGTTCCGGCACCTCGAAGACACGAGTACCGTGAAACACGTAAAGAAGAGAAAAGAGAGAGAGAGAGAGAAAGAGAGAGAAAAAGAGAGAAGACCACAACTCGATCGTCGTATTTCTTCTTCTTCTTCACCTTCTTCTTCTTCTTCTTCTTTTTTTCTTTCTTTCGTATATTTGACACGAGGAAGATTCGGTTAAAGGGTAGTTGATACTTCGAAATGTGTTTGACATTATCTCAATGATATGAAAAAAATATGTATGCAATAAGTAAATTGTATGAAAAATAATATGTGAAATGTGTTTCTCAAGATTTGAGAATGCAATTGCAGGAAGCGAGGGGGGCTGAGGGGGTGGTGGTGGTGATGGTGGTAGTGGATAAAAGCGGTAAGAGGGGGAAACGAGAGTGGTCTCTTAACTGACTCCGGGCAACTCACTTTTAATTAAGACGTCTGGCAAGTCGCGTAAGCAAGTTGCACAAGGAAGGAAGCTAGCAAGCAAGCAACCAACCAAGTCAGTCGCGTAAGCCCTAAGGCGTCCGGTCTAGCAATGAATGATGTTCGTAGACTAGATCTTGACTAGTACGACGAGCTTTCTATTGGTTGTAATGTTTAACTAACTAAGAGTTAACATGTAGGAGGAGAGTTTCCTATAAAGAGAACGTACCACCAACAAGCTCCTCAAACCAACAACAACACCCCAAACAGCAGTAGTAGTAACAGGCAGGCAGGCAGGCAGGCAACAGCAACACCACCACCATAAACAGCGTCCCCAAACACTGCACAGACGAGCAAGCCACCACCAACAGCAGCAGCAGTAGCAGTAGCACACTGTAGTGCAAAGGGGGAAAAGACTGAGGCTCCTTCTTTCTCGCGAGGAAGGAAGGAATGAAGGGTGAGAGGAGGGGGGGGGCGCTTGGCTTCCATGATCCAATAACGCCGACTTAATTAACTAACTGCTAACTCGCAAGCTTGTTAGCTCACATTGATTTCGTTTTCAGCGCATAGTCGTCTTCTCGCGCGTACCCCCCTCGTTCCTCCTTCCCTCCCTCCCTCCCCGTGTCTGCGCATCGTTAACTTTATTATTATTATTATTATTTTATTTTATATGGAAAAAATGTGGATTCGTTTCATTCTATTGAAATTCGTCTCATTTCTTCTTCTTCTTCTTATTCTTATTCTACTTCTTTTGGATAATCTCGTGGCAGCCAGTCGTCAGTCAGTCAGTCAGTGAACAATCAGTTAGTTAATAATCAGTCAGCCGTACGTTTCAAATTTTCCAATCGATTCTAAACGAGACAATAGCGAAAAACTCTGGATAGGTCTGATAAGTAAAAAGGGAGAATTTAGGATTAAGAATTGGATTATAATAAAGAGGGATTTCAAATATTATATCTACTATTGAAGATGATTTCTCATGAAGAATGATGTAATAGTAGTAGTAGTAGTAGTAGTAGTAGTAGTTGTTAGTAATAGGGAGACTTCGAGGGATGTAAGAATGTGCGTTAGAGATGTGCCGGAGCATCGTGCTCGCGCTTCTAATCTTGTTGCTCGGATCGATGCGCCTTGAAAAAGATCTCTGGTGGGTCGCGATAAATTAATGCGCTTTATCGCGGCTTCTTCAGGGTCCTTCTGTACTACTACTACTACTACTACTGACTACTACTACTACTACTACGAGGACGAGGACGAGGACGACAACGGTAGTCAAAGGGATGCCGCTTGTTGCGAACTCGCGAGTTCAGATTAATGCGGATATGCGTCTACGTATCTCGGTTCGTTCGTTCGTTCGTTCTTGCGACAAACTTTTTTTCTTTCCTCACTTCTGCCCCCTTCCCCGTCCAATGATTTTCATCGAATCTTCTTCTTCTTCTTCTAACCGCATCCGTTTGAGAATTATCATCCAGTAGCTTTAGATTACGATCCTAAATTCGGCATCTTCATGTCGCACCTCTATTCGAAAGGATAAAACACCTATTTACGAATAAAGTATCGGATAAATAGAGAAACTATGTGAAGAAATTAAGAAAAGAAACCGACGACGACGACGACTGGCTGACATTGTCATTAGACAGTTTTTTTTTATTTTAATCGAACTGTGATTTAGATTAGAATCAAGAAATCAACAACGGTTACTACCTACTATTACTTGTCGTCTTTTGCGGCGAGATTTACGTAAAAACAAGTTGAATAGTTGTCGTCGTCGTTGTAGTCGTAGTCGTCGTGAAGTTCTCATCGGAAAACGGAAACTTGTCATCTCCGAGAAAGCCAAAAGAATCGTGGGAGGTTAATCATCGTGGAGGTACGACAAAGCGTTTGATTTTTCCCGAGGATCATCGATAGAAAGATAAAGGAAGAAAGAAATAGAGGTGGGGATTGAAACGCGAATGTTTCCTCTCTCTCTCTCTTTCTCTTGGTACTCTCCTCCCCCTTTCTCCTTCTCTCTCTCTCTCGTTCGTTTATTCTCTCATACAAAATCAATAAGCTCTTCCTCGTTCACCCGTTCGTTCGTTCGTTCATTCGAGCGAACGAACGAACCTCTTCTCTTCTCTTCTCTTCTCCTCTCTTCTCTCTTTCACCCTTTTTATCTCTCCCCCTCCCCCCAAACCGACTTCTTCTCTTTCTTTCTCTTGGTGTTTGTATTCGTCGTTGCCGTTGAGAAGTGCGCTGAGATGTCGCAAGACGAATCGTCGTCGATCGAACGATAAAGCTTGTACTGGTCACACTTCGTATTATTGGCGGCTAGAATCAAAGGACTAGGTGCATCTTAGCTGAGCTGAGCTAAACCAACCCAAGTCTTGAGTCTTGAGTCCAGTTGCACGTATATATATATATATATGCGAACCTTTTCCTACGCGGATAAACATTCTACGGGCGTAACTCTTGTTCTCAACAAAAACCATCTGAACCGATCTCGACTCGTCGTCATCGTAGTCGTCGTGGTTTTTTTCTTTTCTTTGCCATCACCACCTCCCCCGTCCTCCCTTATTCTTTTTTCTTTTTATTATCCTTCTTTCTTCTTCTTTTTCTTCACCTTTTCTTTACTCTTTGACGACAGGTATTGGGAAATGAAGATGACGCGACCAAGAAGACAACAACGACGACTACGAATACGAATACGACGAGTATGAGTTTGTACTTTCGTATCTTTTTTTTTTTTTTCCTTTTTCCTTGTTTCTTGTTCTTTTTATTATTAGCTTTTTTTTCGCAAGGGAATAAAAAGGATTGGCACAGATTTTTGTTAAAGCTGACTCGCGAGTTAATCTATTGGTCGATCAATAATAAAGAACCACCTCTATGCTCTGCGGCATAGGTTTGCATCAACGGAAGAAATTAGAGCATTGAAAAAAAAGGCTTCAATTATATAGGATTAACTAATTTGGAAAAGGGATTTGTTGTTACTTAAAAAATCATTAACGAGTTTATTTTACTTTTTCTTGTTTTTTTTTTTTTTTTTT